>NC_088298.1:22898108-23198108 GCF_032854445.1 Liolophura sinensis | reverse complement strand
AACCATGTGTTAAAGTCTCTCTCTTTGTTTCCCTTCCAGCAAAATGCCGATGCTCCGTTATCGGAGATCCTCACTACAATACATATGACGGACAGTTGATCCATTTCCAGGGGACATGTCGCTACACCCTGACCCAGTCCACCACCACCAACGACGAATGTGCCTTCAACGTGGAGGTGAAGAACGAGAACCGACACGGCAACAACAAAGTTTCCTGGACAAAAATGGTCGCCTTAAAGATGTACGAACTGGAAGTTCTGCTGCTCCCCAAAAACAAAGTCTTAGTGAGTTTTGTAGTAAAATAGCATCGTATTAAAGCATCACATGCAAAACTTAAACAATTAGGCATTGCATTTTATGTGAAGACAGCTTCACATTGTTTTATACCAACAAAATAGTTGTCATTCGGAAACATTTCATCTTATTTGCAGTTGCGTCTTGCCCTTAAGGTAAATTGTTTCCAAGAACGTCATTATGAAAAAGAGCACTGTTAGCGATTTAGAATTAGGCCTTTGAAAGCATTTCACGCAATTTAACCAAAATGTCTGTGATTTATTTATTTGATTGGTGTTGTACTCCGTACTCTAGAATATTCCACTTATACGACGGCGGCCAGAAATATGGTGGGAGGAAACCGGGATAAAAATTTAATACTGGAACAGAAAATGTGAATCCAACAAAAAAAACCCTTTTTTCAACGTCATCAGGTCGACCGTAAAGAGAAAGTCCTGCCATTCTCCATGAAGGGTGGAAAGCTACGAGTGTCCCTGGTAGCCGGCAAGGTACAAGTCGATACCGAGTGTGGCATCAGCCTCAGCTTCGACGGTATCAAAGACGTCATTGTTGAGGTTCCCAAAGAGTACGCCAACAAGATGACTGGAATCTGCGGCGACTGCGATGGGGAAAAGAATGACTGGAAAACAAAAGAAGGAGATGATTTGTCTAAGCACGAGGCAAACAAGAGATATACCGACATCGGCAACAGCTACATTGTGGAGGAGGATTATTATCCGTCCGATAAAAAGTGAGTATGTTTCCTGAGAACCTTGGTTTGTAGGTATGATTTGTAATACATGCGTACAATGTTATGTATATTTAAGGGTCGACTTTCACTTGCTTCCACTGTTTTCTGGATGTTCATTGCAATATTCCATATTGTTTGGCGAAAACTTGCCTGCGCAAACAAAATGTAATAATAAAAACGGAAAGATTTTGTGCAAGAAATCATTGATACAGAAATTTATAAAATTTAAATGGACTTAATATCAACAATAAATCTGTGAAGCAAAAAAAAAAATAAATCAGCAGAACCACTACGAATTTCAGAGAAGAATTTCCAGGAAGTAATCTCTTAAGTTCTAAAATAATATGATAGAAATGTTCAGTTAGAAATCCATGGATTCCCAAAATTCGATAATAGAGGAATTTTGAGTCACAACTTTTTATTGTCAAAGGTAAAACAGTCCTAGTGTGTCATGTGACTGGTAAAAATGTTAAGCAAACTTTGTTGACATAACTTCCCAGGTTCACATACGTTCAGATTCTCAATTTTCTCCATCAAACGTCTCGTCTAAATGACTTTTGATGGCACTTTTCAGACGCCTTTTGACAGGTCACATGATACAGTTGGACATTTTCGACCTTCATCCATAAAAGAGTTTGAACGCAAAACTCTCCTATTGAATTCTCCTCTGTCTTTACAGGTGCAGTATAGTTAAACCACTACAAGGGTGTGGCAAGGTAAGTTACAACAAGTTTGCCGGTACCGATTATTGCGGTTACATTATTGACATCACTGGTCCCTTCGAAGAGTGCATCCAGAGCGGAATGATCGAAACCAAAGGTTACTTCGAGAGTTGTCGCAAAGACCTGTGCGCCTACAAGAAACAAGGTCACCTGAAAAAAAAAAAGAGCTGCGTAAAGAGCACTTATAAGAAATGGTTCAATGGCACAACTGCTTAAAGGCCACCGGCATAAACTTGTTCGGGGCCTGCGCGGCCGAGGTGTTTAGCGTGTCAGCTCGGCGCAATGGCCCAGCAGCCTCTCAACAATGCGGTCGCTGTGAGTTCAAGTTAAGTTCACGCAGGCTTCCTCTCCGGCCGTACCTGTGGATGGTCGTGGGTTTCCCCAAGGCTTTGCCCGGTTTCCTTCCCCCATAATGCTGGCCTTATTCTTGTGTTCGGCACAATCAAATAAATAGTGCAGTATTACCTTCTCCAAAACATTTTCCTGAGTTTTGAAACCCAGTCGAGGTATCACCATGACAACCGTCATTTTTTCTTTCGCCAGGCGACGAAAAACCGCAAGCCATGCCACGTGGACGCTAAGTGCAAGGTGGTCGGAGACGACAAGAAGTGTGTCTGTGACAAGGGCTATGAGGGTGACGGGTTCACCTGCACTAAGATTCCACCCACAACAACAGCAACAAGTAAGAAATAAGAATCCTTTACTTTTTTGAGTTGGCTTGTGACGACCATCGGCAGGCTGCTGGCAGACCTTCCCACGTACGGCAGGAGAGAAAGCCAGCATGAGCTGGACTTGAGCTCACAGCGACGGGAGTATATTTTAAAGAAAAAAAAGAAAGATATGCCATAAGAATTAGAAAAAAAAATTCTAGTTAGTTCTAGGCATATTTATATTTCTTAATAACCCTTCTTTTTTATGCATATTTTCCGTCAGTGTTGGGACCTTGTATTTTAACATTGGTTTGCCCCCCAGAAGAAAGCTGAGAATCGTGTTACCAGCAGGGAGAGCGAGCGTACCAGCTAGATCGGGCCGGGGTGGCTCTCACGGCATTCCCAATCCCTGTACATAGCCAATCCGCCTCTCTAGAGCCCCAGGGACGGCCCACCACCCTCGTCGGCCAGGCGGCTTCCCAACCCATGTTCAGTCTTCACGGCAAGCACGTACATAAACTTTGGGCAATGATCTATGTACGCCGGATCGTGTCTTCCTACATCAACATGTACGCCGTAGCGTGTTGGTGTATACAAACAATTAGGCTAATCCTACAACCCCCCTACTAGAGCCTCAAACGGGGTTTTCCGGCGATCTCCCTGCAAATGCTGTAAAGTCTATCAGCGCGGCCCAGGCGGTGCGAGATACTGTTATTTACACAAGGTAGGTGTGTTGTTTACGCTTAGACGGATTACACAAGCGCTTAGACCATAGCTGTACGTACTGTGTTTCTTAAAGACGCGTGCCGCCATGTTTTACCGCTAGGGATTATGGGATTCTACGCGGTTGCTCAATCTTCATGACTGTGCATATTTTCTTTCGGAGATTAGACCTAAAGTATTCATTGTAGAGCAAAACTGATGTGATAATCGGAAAAGGCACGTCTTTTTACATAGATGGGTATGGGGTGGTAGGATTCTGTAACAAAACATATGTGCGGAAAAGACAGACCCCCCACCCTCCCCCTTCACTGGCCTGGCCTCTTAGCTCAGTCAGGTAGACCGATAGCGGGTTGGATTACCCCGAGAGGGTTTGCTAGCAAAAAAATCCGGATTTATCTCTCCGTGTAATTCCACTAGGTTGTCTCGGCTTCCTTCTGGCCATCTCTGCAACTTTCGTCCTTTCGATCACCGGTTCGATTCCCACCCTAAGCACATATTTTTTCACATGGCCTGGCCTGTAGGTTTCGCGTTCGTACGTTTTAGGCCCTCAGTCTGATATCCACTTGACATAGTTAGATATCTGACATGCTAACAACGGTATGTCCCGCTCCTGTTGCAGTAACTCTTCTTTCGTTTTTTTTTTATCTAACGAAAGTGAGTGAGCTGCTGTACCTGCCCGAATCTGTTGCTTCATTTTTCGGTACTTCTCGACTTCACTGAGTATCAGCCGAAGGTCGGTCTCCGAGATCGTACCGTCAATGAGCGATGTAGAGAAGTGGTCTGCTATGGCATTAAGCTTACTCTCAGCTAGTAAGCGAATTTCATCGTGTTTCTTAACTTTGGTGACCAGGCGCCGGCTGACAACCTTACCCAGCCCACTGAAAAGGCCGCAGCCTAAGGCTGCACCTTCCATACCTATAGATATGGGTGGGGCATTTATTGTGGACAACACCAAGACTCCCGCCACACCCAAGCCCATACTTGCCGCTAGTAGCGAGGTATTCATACCATCGATCACGTTGACGGCCCGGCGGTATTTCGTATGCAAACCAGGCCTGACATCTCTCTCGTTTTCTAGTTCCTAGGTAGTGTTGGATACAGCTTCGCCATCTCTATGTGGACACAAGTGCCATGTTTAATTCTAGTTCTGACATGAGGCTAGTTCTTATTCTTACCCGTTCCAACTGAATGCCATGCCCTAGATTTATTTGGCTCATCTGCACCGGTTGTGCCACTGGGGCCTGGGCTTTGTCTACCGTCGTTTCGACTTTAATAAATCCTCCCTTCAGTAATTTTACGCCGACAGCCACGTCTTTATCGACATGCTCTTGCGACCATCCAATCCTCAAGCCAATCTCTAGATCTCTAGAATGATTACGGACCGCTCGGAAGCTGGGGAGATGCTGGAAATGGTGAGTTGAGATTGAGCCAGGATTTTGAGTCAGGATCTCCTCCGATAGTATAGCCCTGTTCCGGCGACCCCATCACAGGAACTTTTTCTCCCAGGAGCGTGTACGATAGGAAATCCGTGCCGCGACTAAAAAACTTACGTACCGCGCTGCCCACTGATGTCTGCATCAGGAGCGGGGTCACAACCAGATTAACGTCCCATGTGGCCGCATCCCATTTAACGAGACCCCATCTTTCATTCTCTGTCCGAACTAGGAGTTTTTTGTGTTCATCCGGGGCCCCGACATCTATATCGGCGATCTCATTCGACTTCAGTGGTTCTTCAGAGGATCTACCCATTGGCATCTTCTTTCGTATATAAACACCTCGCTGGAATTGGAAGGCGTAAATCTGTCCATCCATCCCTGCCTGCCCAAAACCATTGACATCTACCACACCTGATAAAGCTAAGTCAGTGCAATTAGGGCCTACCGAGTCCATCGCGCCGACGAATATGTAAGGTTCCGCTTAAGTACGGTGGTGCCTATAGGATGGCCGCAATTGTCTAATAGCCTGATAGCAAGCTGCGACCTGAAGTCAGCTAATAGTGTTTTGTACTGTGGGTTGACAAATGCCACCGTCCTTCCGAAGTTCATGCCTCCATGGGTTACCGGGATTGCCCTCAGAAGAGTAGAGCCACTTGCATTACCAGCAGACACTGCGGTGATGTTTTCGGACGGGCTCACCTCGTCTAGGTGAACGAATATCTGCTTGTGTGGCGTCAATTGGGGTGGTTTGCCTCCTTCTGAAACCCCATTTCAACCCCGAGAATCCCAGGATTGGTACAAGTTCTTGCAGATTGATGAAGTCGTGTTCGCCAATATCGATCACTACGCCACCCGTGGCTTCGTTTATTCTTAGCGAGACACCATGCCGTCGGAATGCTTCTGTGTCAAGCGTGGATACATCATAGTAACCTGTCGGCACTTCCATGGGCTAACGATCCGGTATTAAGCCCACCTCGGCGTTGATGTTCACCAAGAGTGGGAACAATGTTACTTCGAGTAGGGCGACCTCGTGCTGACCTTCTTGATTGTCCAGACATGAAGGGAGGAGGACACTGCGTCCCTGTTGAACATCGCTTAAGGTTACAAACATCTTCATTGTGTATGCATCACAACAGAACGGCCTTCAGAAAACAAAGACGCCACGCAGATCATCTCGTGCGTTCTGACATCTTCGTGAGCGAAGATGTCCATCCGGACATCCGGCTGCATTAGGCGCCCAAGCGCAAACACGAACACGGATTCTCTGGACAGGGACGGCGTTCGACACGCAGAAACAGATTCTTGCCAACATCGGAGATGCCATTGCTTCTCCGGTAGACCTGCCGTCTGCCATCAAACACTACCAGGATGTGTTACAGTACGCTGGTAGTGCAGTCGACTTTGTGTTCGGCACAGGCCTGTAAATGGCACCCAGCGACATGGTTCTGCAGATCGGGCAGACAGCCAGCTACAACAACATAATCGTCATGGCGCCGAGAGTATGAACGAAGAAGTGCCACCTACTTTGCCGTCCACGGGAGTGGAGAAAAGGGGATTGTGGAGCCACAAGGAGTTGTCCCCCGCCCACGGCACAAACACAACTGCTTGAATACAAGCGTCATGTCCGACTAGCTCTCAAAGACAAAGGTATGTAAGAACTCGTTCATGGACTACGGATCTGAACTTTGATATGGAATTCATACCTGGAATATCCACTGTCTGCCCAGCATCAAAGAAAACTGATGACAGCTTCTCTCTTGTGTGTTACCGGCTTTATTTCCTATTTGTATAATTTCTTACATACCTTTGTCTTTGGGAGCTAGTGTTAAACGTTGTTTTGGAAATGAATCTATCTTGCGATTATCGACTTGGAACGCCCTTTACGGACTATGAATGGTATACGGATCTCGGACATGACGCTTATATGTAAGAAATTATACAAATAGGATATACAGCCGATAACACACAAGAGAGAAGCTGTCGTCAGTTTTCAATGAAGCTCTCGTGGTAGCCGGGGTTACTGCTGTTTTGGTCATTTCATTAGCCAGCCTCGTACAGCCTCGAGGAACAGGCAGCCTGCAGCAATGACCTGAGCCCAAACATTCTCGGCCAGCCATCCAGCTGTTTTCCTAAGAAGGTTCAGCAGTCATGACACAATACTGCCTGTAATGGCAGGCAGCGCTGCAGCTGCTTTCCCAGCCAGCTTGCCAAGGGCTCGCGCGAGTGTCTGGAAATGGTTTTTCGCCCATTCTTTGAGCCCACCCCTGTCGGTTGTCGGAAGTGGCTTTGGAGAAGAACTCTAGTGTCGAGATCGTTATGCCGTGGGGATAGAGATGACTGTGATCCCTTGTTCCCGGAAGAGTGTGCGGATGCGCTCGGCCAGCGTGTTGTCGTCGTGCAGGATGCGATTGATGGTCTCTCTGATGCGGTCGATTTGGGACCGCAGAGCCTCGAGGCGAGCCACCCTCTCATCCTCGAACTTACGTAGCCGTTCTATGATAAGGCGTCGGGAGAATTGATTCTCGGCCTACCCCAGTTTCTGGTTTTGTCTAGCTATGTCTTCGTCGAACCTTGACAGTTTGGCGAGGTTATTTGTGAGTTCACCCCGGCCAGCATACAGCGCCTTGTCCAGCTCCTCCCCCCCCCCCCCACCCCCCAATGTCTCGAAGTTTGATCGGTGAGCCGTCCATCGCTATCTGTCAGACTTGTGCCCATTTTCTTGACAGCTTCAGAGGCATCTTTTGCTGTCTGGTTCAAATACTTCAGCTCAAGGGTTACCATGGAGGCCGCGGCACCCAGCTCATCAGCCGTTGTCTGCAGGGCTGTGGCTGCTGCCTTCGGCAAGGATGGCTGTCCTTTAGGGCGTGTCCATTCGACAAAGTTAAGATTATCTCTTATAGCATTAATCCCACCACTCTAGCCAGCTAGTGTGAAAAGTGCCAAATTCTTACCAGTCCGTCTGCTGACGATGTCCAGGTTTGGATAGGCCACGAGGCGCAGTTGCCCTCCTCGATCCATCTCAAATTTTGTGTAATCCCGCCCACAGGGATGGCAGAGCCTCTCCTCCGCCAGCGCATTGTAGTAATCATCCACGACTGCTTTTATAAGTTCTCGTTCAACAATTGTCCTGTAGGTGGTTCGCGTTGTGTCCCGTTGTGAAGTAGTATTGACATCAGATAGGGTAGGTGTGTCATCGTCAACATCACCAGGATCAACGTCCTCAGTCCGGTCGTCAAAATCGCCGTAGTTTGCCATCTTCTATTTTAGACAATGTACCTCGATGTATAACATAGTTACGATAGCTTCCAGTGAATACGGTAGAAAGTTCAGCCCTTCAGAAGGCTCAGCAAGCTTTTGGCTGTAAAAGGCATTTCTCCGTGGTCGTCACAAATAACCCGAGCACGATCTGCGAGAACCAGCAAATGCTGGTTTGCTTTCCGAACCTCTGGCCCTTTTTACGATTAAACTCAATTCGACCGACGAGAACGCCAGTGTGGTGAAAAACCTAGGACGCGCCATAGTGAAGAAGACCATGTTAAACATCAGCGGGAATGAAGTAATGTCCATGGACGACTCCAATGTGTCTCAGTGCTATGGTGATCTGTGGTTGACCAAAAACGAATGGTAGAATGATCATACTATGCGTGGAAGAGGGAGACGCAAAGGATGATGATGCTGGGGACAATGCCATCGCGGGCACATATGGCGACCTGTTCTACATCCCGCTGGATTTCGAGCTTCTGGAGAGCCATATGCCATTCCATCAGAGCCCCTTTGACGACCGGTTCATGTATGAACTCACGTTCAACTTGTACAGTCGGGTCATGAAGAGGACAAATGATGCCGCCGCAAGCTACACTGTCGAAAACATCAGTCTGGAGTTCGATATGTCCAGTTTTTGGATGCTCGTCATACTATATGATCGCGTTCTCCGGCACCGCATATTTGTGAATGACAAATCGGACACACTATAAAAACATAAACCTCAATGTGCCAGCTAAATCGCCGAAGGGCGTCTTGATGCTGTTTTAGACTGTAGCAGCCAGAGCCCCGCGGAAGAGGAAGACTGAGCCCTTCAACAGCCTTCAAATCACTAAGGTAGAGGGTACGATAGAGGACATCCACAATCAGTTGTATAGCCTTGGAATGTGGGCATACCAGCAATGGGAAGAGGTCTTCGCCAGCTCACCTCTTAAGAAGCGGCCGTCTGAAGACCAGAAACACCGTTGCCCTGGGAAAGTGTGTGACTGGACTCGTGAGCTATGGGATAGCCATTAATCTCGCCAAGTAATGCGAAAACCCGCGAAGGAACCCTCAGGGTTCCTCGCCTGAGGCTGGCGAGTCTTGTATACCATAATGGGCCTTCCCGAAGCTTTATACTTTGCGATGATGAAGGTCAGTCTGAGTGCCCGTCGCTATAAGTTTCCTATCCCTGTTGCCCATGTAATCGTTGGCATCTCACAAGAGTCGCTAGATCTCTGGCGGCGTGATCAAAGGACAGTGATGAGGTGTGCGGCGAGGGTGCTGGCGGACCCGACCCACCTCCGACAGACGACCGGGCAGCTGCCAGAGCCGGCCGCTGAAGCCTGTTGGAGACTGATTGGGTTGCTGGAATATGTCGCATGCCACGAGGTGACAGATAGATCGGAAAGCTGATACGCGTCTACTATAGCCCCAAGGGCTACTGGAAAGGCATTGCAGCCATTCCGAAGCTAGTGGTCGCAGCTAAAGTCTCTGAAGGCACAGCTCGCGATTAGCTCAAGAAGCAGGCCATCCAGCAGATATACTTGCTCCGCCCCAAGCAGGTTCCCAAATTACAGGTTTTCTTCCTCTTTTCCTGTTGCATGATCGGCGAGGCCGGTGGCGGAAGCTCAACAAATACGTTCTTAACGTTGTCAACGTGGCTCTTCGCTATAGGGAGGCCGAACTCTTGGCAACGAAAGAAATCAAAGAGGCCGTTGACGTTCTGACCAGCATTTACAAGCTACGCCCATTGAGATGGCCTAAACTGCTCCAGGTTGACCCGGGACGTGAGTTCATGGGCGCCACAAGGCAGGATCTGGCAAAACACGGCGTGTCGATCAGACCTGGGCGGGTGGGGGTGCACCGAGACCAAGGCATTGTGGAGCGTTTCAACCGCACTCTGGCTGAACGGCTTTTCGGCTATCAGTACGCCAAGGAGATGCGTCTCCCTCCCGATCAACAATTAACAGAGTGGGTGGTCCGGCTGCCTGCTGTAATGTCTGCTCTCAACAAAGAAGTTACTCGCCTCACTCGCATGCCTGACGAGCCTGTGCTCTACTGCCTGCTAGACACCCCAACACGGGGTTTAGTCCGCGAGGAATTTCTCGTCGTTCCGTCCGATACCCAACTACCACCAGATGGGGTTATGCCAAGAGCATAGCGTTGAGAACTGCAGCCCCTCTTTTTGGTTACACTCCAGTCAGCCTTAAGTCGGCCTTATGTTTTCATGGGTGTGGCCTTTGGCATTGTCCAGGCGGTCGACACTTAACTGATGGGTATCCTTCAGCTGGTAGACCTAGAGGAGCTCCATGGTGCAGATGGCACAGCGGTTATTGTGAGACGCCATGAGCTGCAGTAAATCGTCGACCTTCGGATCAAATCTGAGCCCCTTGCCTTGGTCCTGGCGCTTGTAGGCCACCAGCTTCCTATAAATGATTTTGGGGAGGTGCTTCTTTGATGAGTTGCCTAACCTCAGAACCCTTCTCTGGGGGACAGACCACCTGTTCAGACTGGTGCATATACTCCACGCGGGACACAGAGAGGTAGGCAAGATTTGACCATTGGAGATAGTTGTCGATGATCCAGACCTTTTGGGGGTCTTGGACGGTGAGACCCTGAGGACTACGGACCAAGAGGGCGTAACCGAGTCGCCAGCCCAGGCCCCATTTTCCGTCCATAACCTCTTCGGTTTAGCAGATAAGCACCTCAATGATGTAAGTGAGGACGAGCACTTCCTGGTTTGGCCTGCCGTCATCGTGGATTAGAGGCCCTGGAATCGTGACCAGGCAATTGTAGTGGCGCGTGTCTTTTGGGTGGTAGAATAGGGGCACTGGGGCATCCGAGAAGAGGTCCTTATGATGCTGGAATAGCAGTTCTTCTGCCCGGTTGCGCACCTTCTGTCTTAACGTCGGAGGCGTATAGACTTTTTGAGGGCCTTTAGCGTATCGTCTTTGGCTGGATAGTCGACATCGACCTCTTCATAACTGTCTGCTCTCCGCAGCAGCCTGTTATGCGGTATTTTACGTGCAATTGGTGGTGGCTGGCCTTGATCACCGCAACAGATAATTTGCACACTCTTGGGTTCTAGCCATTCGAGGAAGGTCTCCAGGATAAGCCGGAGCACAGTACAGACCTCGCCCCAGATGATGCCGCAGGGGATGTATTTCTGGCCCATTCTTTCTGGAGTCCTGCCCACTCCAGCGGAAGAAGCTGTGATAACTCTGGGTCTTGACTCCTCTAGCCCGCATCTCCTTGCCCAGACGGTGAGTTCGTGTAAAGATAAGAGGGTCTCTGGGGCTGAAGAGCACAATGGCTCTCGTGGTCTTACCACTGTCTTTACCATTCAGGTAGCTGAACGGTTGTCTGGTCACCGGGTCATTGTAGCGTGGTGCTGAACTACTGATGAAGCCCTCATAATGTTTTTTGTATTCGGGCTTGGCGAGGTAGGCCGCATGATCAATAGGCATGTATATTTGCTCGCTCTTATCACGCCACTGTACCTGGGATACCGGGGGTGATACAGCTTTCCGATCAGGCAGTTCGCACACAACGCGTCTCCACAGTCGGAGAGCTGGGGGCCACATAAGCCTCAACCCCCTCAAGCTTGTGTAATGCCGTTTTATTGACGGAGATGCTGTCAGTGGCCACCCGGACAACCTCTTCTGGTTGGAACCTGTAAAGCATAGAGATCAGGTTGATGTGGGCATATGCGAGCATGTTTGCGCGTAGATGGGTGTACTGGGGCTGTGAACCATCGTATTACGCGAGGATGTGGCCCAGAGGGCACCTTTGGGTGCCGCTTTGGAGGGTGTCCCTCAAAAGGAAGTCAAGTTTACAATGGTCTGTCACCAGCCTTCTGGTCAGCTACTTGCCATCGGAATTTGGGTGATGCTGCCCTGTGTGAATTTTAGAAAGCTTGGTCTCGACTTTCGTGCAGCCAAACGTCAGTCTGCGTCCTGAAAGCGATGGTGGCTTCGCGGACTTCAGGAGGCCGAACTCTTTGAGCAAGGCAAGGAGCGGCGTCGGGGCCCATCCACCTTCTGCGAAATGCCTACCAAACCACGCGGGGATGATAGGATGGCAGTTATCTACGAACTCCCATTACTGGATCTGGGCGAAGCCTGTGCCGAGAACGGGGGCATTGGTGGCGACGCGGGCGATACGGTGGGTTGGATGTCCGAATTGCTCGAATTAGGGTTTGACTCCGCTCTTTCCCTGAAAGGAGGCCGGGTAGCAGGCCCTCATGTCGATGCTGACAACGTCACTAGCGTCGTAACCCATCAATTTCCAGAGCCCACCGTGGCCATACTCAACGCAAGCCTTCTGGACATTGTCGATGAGGCTGACAGGCGTTGACTTCCAGCTGTTGCGTTCCTTGGCCACAATACTAGCCGCGTGGTTGATCCCGAAGCTTCTGTCTTCTAACGTCTTGTCGCCTAGCGCTTCACATTCCCCTTGAACCTCTCATGAACTTTCCAAGTCCTGTATGTACGTCCGTCCGGAAGTACGAACTCGTCGGCGGTTAGCTGCCTGTCTTGTCCGACAAGGAGCCAGACTGCTTTTGGTTCATTCTGGGCTTCCCGTATGGCCTGCCAGATGTCTCCCTCGTAGAAGTGGACCTCTCTGCTCAAAGGGAAGTGGGGGTCTTTGGACCATGCGTGGCCGTTATGGTATATGAGCTCTACTGTACCTTTGCCGGCCTGGTACTTGCCACTGTTATAGATCTCATCGCCTGCAATGTCCCGCAGGATGATTGCCCTACTGAGGATTGTCTCTGAGCCGGCGATGTCATTGATCGGGGCACCCGTCTCATGCACCCGCCCCTCCCAATCTTGAATTTTTTGGCGTCGGGTGGGGGTCAGCCCCTTGCCTCTCACAGCGCCCTCAAAGTGCCCCATGACCCTCTTAGCCAGGCAGTTGAGGTCGCCAACCCTGAGAGGAGCAATTTTGGCTGGACCTGGGTCTCTGACGCTGTAGCGCCCGTAGACGACCGCATTGACCGCGTAGGCGTTCTGATAAAACACTTGGTCGATCCCAGTCAGAGCACTGGGCTTTGCGTTCCGGGAGATCTCGATGACGCCTTGCCCTTCTTTCCCTTAGCCGGAATTGGGTCAAACTTGTCTTCAACAACCCAGTCACCTTCGTCCTGCTTACGCAGAGAACTTGAACTTCATGGTGAAGGGCTATGATGAGCTCTGCTGCCCTCGTATCCGTCATGCCAGCGTTCACGACCAGCCGGCGGCCTCTGACAAGTATACCATTAGCGATCTCAATATCACCGATGTAGCGCCATCGACTTCAAACTCGTCTTCGGTGTCCTTCAAGACCATAACCCACGACTCGGCAGGCGGGAGCCTTGCCGGTGGAGGGTCCTTGTCATCCAGGTTGACAATCGTTGGGGCTGGTTGAAATATATCTTTCAATATTAGCGAGTCTTCTGAACTCAACTTTAAATGCAATTTGATCCTTGTTGGCTTTGGCCGCTTTGTATCGGCCGAGATGCCCCTGGAAGGCTTCCAAGCATTGCGGGATCTGGGGTATCTAGGTCCCACACCTATGACCGCCTCAAACTCTTCCTGTAATGCGTGTGCTCTTTGCCCATGTGCCACGGTGCTTTTGGTATATCTATTGCACGTTCTCCCTAAATAGGAGTTCGATTTTCAAAAAGCTAATCTAAGACTAGTGAGTACTGCTGTTTCGCCCGATTTATCTTTAGCTATAAGCCTCTGTAGAAGCGTCTCTCGACCACAGCCCCGGCAAAGTTGAATGCCGCTTTGTAAGCCTTTCTATCGAGATCTGCAGGGCTCGGGAATCTTACGTCCCCGACGGATCCTCGGAAAGTATACTTTACAGTAAGCCTTGAGGCAGCTCTTCCGCAGATCTCAGCTTCACCAACTTTGATCCAGGCACAGTGATGGTGCTCTTGGTATATCTACTGCAATCTCTAAATGGGAATTCGTAGGAAGACACGCTCCGGCGTACATAGATCATTGCTTCAAGTTTATGTACGTGCTTGCGGGGAAGACTGAACATGGGTTGGCGAGCCGCCGGGCCGGCGAGGGTGGTGGGCCGTCCGTGGGGCTCTAGCGAGGCGGATTGGCTATGTACAGGGATTGGGAATGCCCCGGTCCGATCTAACTGGTACGCTCGCTCTCCCTGCTGCTGTGTTTGTACTTCTTTGTTAGGCGACATCATCTACTCATCATCACGAAACACAAGCACATCGTTTTAGCCAATTATAAAATAATCATCAATAAGTGCGGTGAGTTTTTGAAGATAGCATTTTGCAAGATATAGTTCATGGGATGCGAAATCACGTTTCTCGTGAATTTTCTTCAAAATGATACGACTACCAGTCAATCTGTTAACGTCGCTGTAAATCGTGTTTTGGCTTTACATGATTCGTTTGCCCATTCTCTCTGCTCGAACCACCTTCTCTGAAAGAAACTTTCTTTTGTTTTTGTTTTTTTTTTCGTGGTGTGTGGGTTTGGGCTGTTTAGTAATGTAAACTAATTGGGGGACAATAACGTTAGAGAATGCCGATTCCGTTATTTTCCTGTACCTTTCCTGACCTTTGACGCCGGTTTTACACACTCGTTACGTGAACAATCTCAATTTTATGTTGGACAGTTTTGTGCTGACGGTTTTGTGCTGAAAGTTTATCAGGCATTTTTATCTGCGACTAAGCAGCCGTATGAACAAGTTATTCGCTTTTTTTATTTATACAGAGAGTTCAGAGCAGAAAAATGTCGGAACTGGAAATCTTGCAAACTGAGGTGAGTAGATCTTGGTTTTTAATGTTAATATACAGGCCTCTGTGGTTTAGAGGTTAGAGAAGAACAATGGCCCAGGCATCTCTCACCAATGCGATGGCTGTGAGTTCAAGTCCACCCCAGGCTGGTTTCTTCTCCGGTCCTATGTGGAAAGGTCTTCCTGCATTTTGCTGATGGTCGGGGATTCCTCAGTGGTCTGCCCATTTTACTCCCACCATAATGTTGGCCGCCCTCGAATAAGTAAAATTTTAGTGAGTACGACTTGAAACACCAATCAAATAAATAGGGAAATACATACAGCAAACCCAGAATGGTCATTTACGCTTTTGCAAATGATCAGCTGAAAGTCACGGATCAATCTGTTGAGACACACAAACATACACGAAAAATAAAACAATGTATCGGAGTGTAACAAAGATATTTTTGCAATGTCTTTGCCCAGAGATATTTCAGCAGCAAGCGCCATTAGAATGGTTCCTTCTGATTGTATGGTATCCTTTGTACAAAATGACCTAGGACCATCCCACAATGCGGTCTCTGTGAGTTCGTCCAGCTCATGCTGGCTTCCTCTCCCGTCATACGTGAGAAAGTCTTCAAGCATCTTGCTAATGGTCGTGGGTTTCCACCGGGCTCTACCCAGTTTTCTCCCATTATGATGCTGGCCGAGGTTCTATCATTGAAATATTCTTGAGTACGGCGTAAATCACCAATTAAAAAAACAAATTCTTTTATGAAAGAAAGAAATGAGTGAAACAATATGTACTCAGTGTTTCGTGTTCATGATTTCTTTTCATTTTTATTTCGTTTTATCGTTATAGTTCACAAGATGAGCACAGACTACATGACAGCGTTCTTGGAATACGTCAAAACTGATCTCTGGACTGAAAAATCTGAAATAAAGAATTGAATTAATTAAAAGATAACATCGATTTATTGAGTTTTGTTGAAGGAAAGATTGATTGATTGATTGATTGATTGATAAATTCGTTCGCAATTGTTTAATGAAGGGATCTCATTAAGCCTGTCTACGGATTAACACAATCAGTGTATAAACGCTTATTATTCAAATATAGAGGCCTTGCACGCGGAATTTGCAAATCACTCCACATTTTCGACAATTAACGGTCATTGAGATTCGTGTGTGGCCGTTTCCGCCATCTAACGTTCGTTGACGGCCCATTTACCTTTCACCAATATATATATTCCGGTACGTCACATGAGGAAAAGTTAGTCAGTATCGTGCTTAAGGTAAAGAAATGTAGTTTACGCTGGGCACTCTGGTTTCTTCCACCCATAAAACTAACATTTTTTAAGTATGGTGTAAAACAAACGTGAAATACATATGTAAACTGTGAACAGGTTGAATTTAATGATTCGAGTAAAACATTTTACAAGCTATGTCACGTGTAGCACTAAGAATGGATCTTTAAAGGCAAAGTAAAGATTATACTGAAGTATTTATCAGATGAAAGACCACTAAAAACTGTGTGAAAAGAGTCTGATTTACTTTTTTGGAATATTCCCAACCGAGTAAAATGGTGTTAAAACATCAGATTCTACGGTGGTCTGTAGTGAAACAGAGGTTATCGGTGACGTCATGTTCATATTTTTGGCTTGAAATAGCTCGTTTCAATAAAATGTATTCGTAACTGTACATGTGGATGCATTTTCCATGATGACATGTAGTGTGTTCAGTTGCAAATACCTGATGTGACGTCACTGGTCCCAATATTGTCATCAAAGGCCACAGTAGAATCCAAATTTGCATTTTGCTAGGTTGAAAAAAATAAAAAAAAAATAAATGGAAACAATTTTGTGGAGAGTGTTTAATGGACTTGCATCTTACATGTACTTCAGGTTTGTTTTTTCTGCTTATTGGCACATATCTTACAGAAGAACGTGTCACCTATGTTCGTCCAGCTGTACGGGCTAGATAAGATTTGTGCAGTTGATTGATTTATTTGCTTGGTGTTTTACGCCATACTGAAGGATATTTCATCTACTACTATATGGTGAGTGGAAAGCGGGGGTTTGCAGTATTATGTTTCATTTGATTGATGTTTTGCATGTTTTTCAGGTACTAATTTTCTCTACCCATAAACATGACCGTCAGTGAAACATTCTTTGAGCTCGCTTTATGATCTTAAAGCTGTAAGAAGAAGAATGAAGTTGGGAAGAGGTCATAACAGTGATTTAATTAAGTACTTGTCCTTCAATCGTGTCGCAATTTCAATCCCATTCGCAAAAAAAGAATTCCCAAACTTTCATTTCTTTCAGGCCTTGCATGGAGGAAATAAGTGACAGAAGCAGAACAGTCATAATTTCTTTTATAGCAGAATGACCAAAACTAATGCACACTTATAGTGCTACATTATTGGAACAGCATGCCGAACACACCAGACATCAAACGCCATGAATTCACAGTTTACTGACACAGGCCTTATGAGTAGTTAGCACAATAGGCCGGAAACTCAAAATCTATCACTCAAGGGTTTGGTTGAATGAATGAATGATTATAGGTTTAGTGTCAGATTTTTGCAGGATTAGGTCAGCTGATATCGGTGCATGGCTTCTCTAACCTTTGACCTACATTTCACAGAAACATTTTTTAACAACAACTTTGAATTTCGGTCACAAATGAAATCGGAAAATCTTGAATTGCTGCAGTATATAATGTCAATTTATTCTTCCATAATTTTATACCTGAAAGCAAATAATGTGTTCAATTTCGAAAGAAATCAAATGTGGGATTATTGATATTGAAATTGTCATCTGAATTCGGATTAACTCTAATGAATGAACACAGTTTACATAATTCCATATGTTTGTTTTAAAGGCGAAATTTCATTTCAATAAAAGAAAAAATTCTGGATTCCAGCGGATGACAAGAATTTAATATGTTTGACACATATTCTGTGCTAAATATGAGTGGCATAATACAGTAGCCTGTCAGGAGCGGTTTTCCCTCTCGGACATTATATGATAGGCGGTGCAATTTTCGAACTCAGTGTTGTTGCTGGGCCAGAGATGACTTTGTCACAAGCCAGGATCGCCTTCATCAAGCCGTTAAAGACTTGGCGGAAGTAAGAATGGCGAATGTAAAATCCGAATGTCCCCTGGAAACGAAATGGGAATAAAACTAAATCATGTCCACAAATGTTGTACGAACCATGTTCAAAATGATGATTTATAATGAAATATAACATTGCAGAGCGTTGTGCATAAAAAAAAAATAATCAAAAGAAAACCAAATGGAAAGAGAAAAATACGAATAAGCAAACATTTCAGGATATTTCTATTGTTTTTCTAGATTATAATTTTCAAACAAAAATTTGATTATGGCATCGGATATTTTTGATAAGAGGCAAATATGCTTGGTATAAATTAACTTAAAAGAGTTCAGAACAATGTGTTTTCCGTTCACTCACTTGCATGCAGCCATCGTCCAGCAGTGGGCGTAGAGCAGCCATACATTGCGGTGTACAGTGAGTACCGGATATGACGTCACAGTGCTTGGCGTACTCCGCGTTGGACATGACGTCTAGTCTGACGGCCTGCATTCTGCGCCAGTCACAGCCCCGCTGATTCCATGCTGAAAAGATAGCTTACAGTTTTAATGCTGAAATGTTATATATGACTTCAATAACGATGGTAAATCCAACATTTTGAGACTTTCATTTTTGTCGGCATATTCTCCCCAAAATAAATGCATCTTTCAGTTAAAAATTAAAGTTATGGAAAATAGGGGTTGCCACAAAATGCAATTGTCACTTGACGAAAAATAAAATAAAACAAAACAACAACAACAACAGAACAAAGAACACGTACGTGGGAATGTTTACCAGTGTGTTTCCCCCGCGCTCTGCCCGGTTTCCTCTCACCATAATGCTGGCCGCCGTCGTATCAGTGAAATATTCTTGAGCACGGCGTAAAACACCAATCAAATAAATAAATAAAAAAAAAGAAAAAATAGCACCACATGGATTTGAACTCTCAGCTACATGTGCTTACTTTCACAGAGGTCGATATCCCCAATCTGATCACACGCCTTCAGGTTAGGAATTCTGGGATAGTAGGTGAAAAACGTGTAGCACATCTCGTCCTGATAAATAATTAAAACGATACATTTATTGGCTGGTTGATTCGTCGCACAGTTTTACTGTGTTGAGCCCGCCTCAGTAGCTGTAAATAAAACAAATTTACCAGGGTGTGGTTGTAAACTAAGGCGCAAACGCATTTCAATAATGCACTCTACTATCATGCGGAAGTGACATACAACATTCCCAGCCACAGCAACTCAAGGTCACTGGGATCACGGCGATTAGGGAGGAAAACATAAACAGCGTGTCTCAGCCTTTGTCTCTATTTGTACTTGATACACATGCATTCTCTTTATATACAGTAAGCACAGCATGATTCGAACAGATACCTGAAACAATTTTATTGACGAATGCTGATTACTGGATGAGACTGAGCCTAAACAAACCCACAAGCTCCAAAGATCACGTTTGTCTAGTGGGTGGCAGTGATTTAAAGCAAGTAGGTCGCGAAACATGCGCTTTAAGCAGTGTGCAATAAAGCTATTCGTATCAGCAAAATGTTGGTGACTCCATGGGGTCTAAACGTAGCTTAAGACTCACACTGCATTTCTAATATGAATGTACCTCATATGCAATCAGCAAGATATTTTCGCTTTAATTGCATGTGCACTTGAATATTAGGAATGTCTTGTTTTCAACACACGGAGCTGTATACGTTCTTAACAAAAATGTTTAACTTTCGCACCTGTGTACTGTCGCCATAGTAGATAGTGTAGTTCCGCTTCCGGAATCCATAAGCCGTCTGGTACACACATTCAGTTTGCCATTCGTCACCTGGTGATAAACGAATACAAAACAGACTAGTTTTAAAATTCAATGCATAAAACTATAGATTTTATTTGCTATTTACAATTCCTTTAGGAAGATCTCTTACAGCCGTCAGAGTCGCGAGAGAAGTCTTCTTTTTTTAAATGAAATTAAACTGTATTAGCAAGATGTCTTGCGGAAAAATATTGAAAGAACACAACACACACCCTGT
Source organism: Liolophura sinensis (assembly GCF_032854445.1). Taxonomy (NCBI): domain Eukaryota; kingdom Metazoa; phylum Mollusca; class Polyplacophora; order Chitonida; family Chitonidae; genus Liolophura; species Liolophura sinensis. The sequence goes on along the minus strand of NC_088298.1, from coordinate 23,178,458 downwards.
ACAGCTAGGTAACGTTCACCCTAGTTTTTATGAAGATCGCAATTCCGTTAATTCCATTAGCAGCGTCCTGTCCCTAAACAACTGGATCTGTTAGTTCATGTTTGATGTAAGAAAAAGAGTAGCGCAATAATTAGTGAGAAGGGCGGTAACTCTGTTTGACTCACCCGGTAGAAATTCGACGGGAGGCTCAAAGACGTACAAATTGGGGGACTCATAGAAATAGTAGTCGTCTTCAGCGATAGTCCGGATCAAACGGCCGTTCCTGAACTGCTTGAAAGACCCTCTTATTCCTGAAATGAAACAAACGCAGGATATGGTTATGTTTGTTAAGTTCGTTGACCAATACAGATTTGTCTGCACTATCTGGTTACTCGATGACAGGCTACGGAGCTGAATAGTGTCTGTAATATGAGGGTTACTGATACAATATATTTCTGTTTTATGTTCACTGAGTTATCACGGAAAAAATTTATCCTGCAAAAGACCCATCAAGTTCAGCGCAGAAAGTTGATCTCTCGGCGAATTTCTCCAGCCACTGTTTTCACATCCGAATCAAGGGAGATAACCTAGTGAACGGACACATATGGCATCGGCTGCAGGTTATGAGAATATTCCATGCACCCCACGTGACCGTTGGTCCTTTTGAATTCAACAGTAGCCAGTCTTTCACGACTATATTATCCTTAACTTATATTACCCAATCATATTTAAGTATCTGAGAAGCCCATTACAGTGTACATACATTACTAGTATCCCGCTGGCATTTGCTCATTATCATCGCAACTTTAGAGTACCCAGCCAGATTTAGTAAGATTCTAATTGGCGTACCTTTTAGACAGCTTACACATAAATTTGTCTAAGTTTCTTCAGTTAAGCGTTAACGTTACATCCAGTTGCTGTTTACTCGGAGTTTCCAGCACTCGTAAACCTGACATCCATCATACAAGTAAAAAAATCTTCACCATAATGTAAAAAGTCACATAAATAAATATGTAAACTCAATACTGTTACACTCACCCAAATAATGCATATGGAGAAGGGCGGAAGTTATGTTGATGGCGTGTGGCAGGAGTTTCCTGGTACAAAATGGCGCACAGCTGCCCTGGTGAATAACCTCGTTTTTCATTGGTGGAACGTTGATATTGAGTTGACCAGTCAGAACACTGCTTCCTTCGATAGGTCGGATGTGAGGCATGTAGTATACGGACATTCCTGATCCGTCTGGAATAAAATAATTACGAAGAGTTGACTAATATCATAAGTCTATTAAATAAAAGTGCGCAACTTTTGAAAGAAAATTATTTTTTAAAAAACATCATAAAATCACCGGAAAAAAACAAATCTGTATTCAAATGTGTAATTCGCGAATAACGGTGCAATCCCAATGATGTATATCTGATTTGAGGGCGACATATTTTCCGCGATGTCTACGTTATCAGCGACATGTAGTACACTCTTACAATTGACGGGCAGTACAATTAACGTGCAGTACAATTGACGTGCAGTACAATTAACGTGCAGTACAATTAATGTGTAGTACAAATGACCTGAAGTACAATTGACATGCCATACAGTTAACGTGCAGTGCAATTGACATGCAGTAATTTAACGGAAGCTGAGCTCTTTGGCTACTTCCATACAGTCAAGTTATTCAGGACGCAGAATTACTACAGAAGGGTTGCATGGCCTGCTTGCATACTATAATACTATAATAGTTCATGTTAACAGGACTCCAAAATGGCTGACTGACTATTGTTCTGTCAGGGTGATGATGCCAAGTGCAACTCCTCTATACAAGGCGAAAACTACGTAATGTCAGACGTCCATTGTCTAAAAGTATGGAGCTTCTCTATAGCTTGTCGCCTTGGCACCTTACACTTTTCTTCGATCACTAACACATGATGCGACGTATGTCCGCAGCCGTGTATCAGCAAACGTTTGAGAAATGGCTGGTGCATGGCCGGAAAAATGTTCCAAACGCCGTTGTGTTGAAACAGGCTTAAAAAAAGTCACGACAACGGAGAGATTGGTAAAAGGAGGTTGGCATGTTTCTCCACCAGGTGGAGACAAGGCATAGTTTCGTGGACTAGTCATCCTTGATCGATGAAAATTGTGAAGTCCCCGAAAGCTTTATGTGATGATCGATTGACTGACTGACTGACTAAACTGGGTGTTTAACCTCATACTTTAGTATAATTCACTTATATAAAATGGCGGCCATTTTCAAGGTTCCCACCTGACATGCCCGTTCCATTGTATACCAGGAGAGTTTTCATTCACGTTACTAAGTGGTGTACCACTGGACCGATTTGGCGTTTTACCTGCGCCATTCCAATCTATGAATATATACCACGTGACCACGAATATCAGCGAGATCAACTTTTCAGCTGTTATACTGCAATGTTTTAGTAGGTAGTGGAAATTGTCCTTTAGCCCAGTTGGCACAGATCGCTACTGTTTTTTTTCTTGGGCGGGCACGCACTTTCTCCCCCCACATTTATAGCCTGTAGGATGAATTCGGGCTGATGTGAACTCGTTCTATTTTCGCGTGGAACGAGTCCATATCACTAGGTATTTATTCATTAACTTATTTATTATACACTAAACATCAATCATTTCAACTGTAAAGCAAATTTTGGTCACCAAAAATGAAAGATTGACACAAAACTCGAAGGTAGTAAAACTCGTAGTATTTTTTTTATGAATGACTCAAGAAAATTATGACAGAATGACGTCACGCTAAGGTCACGTTGCTAATGGCGACGTGCTATATGAAAGTTGCTACTATATGCCATAGGCAAACGTGAAGAGGTGTACAAAGCGACTCATTTATGTAATATGTTCTCGTGTACAGTTCAATTTACAAGCAGGTTACATTTGCAATACTTTATCTATATCAAACCAGATTTGCTAGTAGAAAATCAGAGATTTGACATAGCAAATACACGCTGCCCTGTATACGGCTTGAAAATAAATACCCTTCAACGTTTGCTTTAAGTAGGACTTTTTTCACTCTATTCATGTGAGTGTCCTTGGTCTCTCTTGGCACCCGTCTTATCAAACAGGTCAAGGGGTGGTAAGGGCGTTATAGGCAGGGGGAGGGGAAGGGAGGTGCATGTCGGTCAATAGCTTTAAACCCAGGCTACTCCAGCCTGCTAAGCGCTTGCATTTGACACTTATACGGTAAATACTGCCAAGTTATTGGTGTGAAGTTAAAGTATAATCATCCATTTGTGATTCTATTTATTTCAGCCAGAATTGAAGAGGTTAGACATATTTGTAACCGTTGGAATAAGCGGTTCTAGCCTGGACTCTGATTCTTATTTGTGAATTTGCACGGCGTAAAACACCAATCAAATAAATAAAACATTTATGACTATATTTATTTATTTCCTTTTTTATTTTAATAAATTAACATTTATTTATTTCAATTTTTTAAAGTGTGTATTTATTTAGACCATGGTTTAAGAAGAATATTTCAAGTATATGACTGGGGAAATATCTGTATTTTAACACAGCGGGCTATAACTGCTGCATTTTTTATTGAATCGACGGCGTAGAACACGAATCAAATAAATAAATAAATCATAGACAAGTTTATCTTTCTCTGGGTAATGGATTGAACGTCAGAGTATGCTATTTCCCCAACCTTGCCATTTATAGTTGGAACCTAAAAAGAGAGACACAATTTATCTGTCCTCCACATAATTTGCATAAAAATAAAGTGAAAGACTGGTATTAGGGGAAATCTACATCGCATATATTGGTAGTCAGTATTTATATAACTGAAAAGGTCTGACAGCAACCTACGCATAGTCATGCGGGTTTCCCCGGCTCTGTCCAGTTTCCTCCCGGCGTTTAATGTTGGCCGCCGTCGTATAAGTGAAATATTCTTGAGCGCTGCGTAAAATTTTAACCAAATAAATATGACTACAAATCTGTCATTCGCTGGTTCAGATGTGACATTAAGTCAAGAATTTTGTCACGTGCATCCGGCAAAGGGGATGTGGTTTCTTCGGTGTCTACCGGGTTTCCTCCACCAGTTTACCCATTACCACTGTTATAACTAAGACACGTTATTGGGCACAGCGTTAAACTTGTAATAAATAAAAAATAAGAAGAAGAAAATATGACAAATGTGCAGTCATAAGCCATGCGCGTGTTAAAAATATACTCTAGCATTAAAAACCAGAAGAACAACATCCCAACAACCACAAACGTCGTTCTCCCGTAGGAGAAAATTCTTCAAGCATGGGGTTAATTCAACCACAATCATACATATCCATTAATATATCAATAAATAAATAAATCACAGGTGAAAAAGTTGTTCTTACCGTAATAGTCAGCCCTCTTCTCTGGGTTGTTCCAGTGGATCTGTATAGCGAAGTGGGTAAAGTAACCCTTCCCAAAGCTGACCCCGACATCCGGGGGCAAACAGAACCCCTCCATGCCGATCGTCCAGGCCCCAAGGATCTCCAGGCACTGGTTCTCTGTCATCCCACACTCGTGAACCTCCTGCGCAGGCGTGGGTTATGTTATTATAATTTTGAGGCTATGTCAAATGGGGAACCTTTCTTAACTAAAGTAAGTTGCTATTAACATGATCATAATTTGTTTTACCTAATCCGGTTTAAGCTGGAGGGAGGGGGTGCAATAGGCTACTACATGTATTTATGCATTTACCTGAACTAAAACCCTAACCAAGGCGCAGAGAACACGCATGCGCATAATGGGTAATTATGGCATCACTTGAAGCAATGGAATCTTCGTCTCCAAAAAAAACTTATGCAGTAATACATTATGAATTACAAATTTTTATTATTAACTGCCTCTATGTTACTATTATGTAGACGTCCATCACATCGATGTGTGAATATGTGGTAATACATGTTCACTGAGGAAAGGCATTTCTAAATCTGAGCCTGAGTGAGTTTACAGATAGCTCAGAGACTGAAGTTAAAGCAGGTAGCAAGGTATTAAAATGGATATAGAACTGGGGCATACGTTACAAGATAAGTGCAATCATTAGCTGAAATATTGGGGTTGTCGGATTAGCTGAACTAGTTTTCCGTGCGAGTACTTACGGATTCGTGGATATTCTCTCCGACACAGCCAAACAACAACATGTGATGTAAAATTTTCTTGTTATCCTCGATCGGGGCGAAAGCAATGGCATGATAAGGGTTGTCTGTTGGACCCTGGAATTAAAATTACGGCTTACTTCTTTGTTTTCCAGGGTTTGTTTTATTTATGTTAGTCATTTCTCTCTCGTTGCCTACTTATATCTTTTTATCTATTTTACATAACTTAGCAGGCATGTATATATACATAAGTATACCGCAGTGACTAGAAATAGGGCTGGCTGATACGAGATAAATCTAGTTAGTTGTTAGAGATCCGTTCTTCATAATATCCATAATATAATATAATAGTTTTAAGTAAAGAAAGAGAGGTGGAAGTCTTAAGATATTGGGAAAGTTGGTCTATTCTACACACAAGTGACACATCTTCTGACTTAGTAGTTTTTAAGAGCCATGAAAATTTTTTTACCTCCAAAGACTTAAAATAAATTTTATTTCGTCTTCTCTATTATTATAATAATCTCTGGAGTTGCAATTCACCTGTATTACGAAAAAAAAAACAACATATATACTGCTCATTAATGTCGAAATGTTAAAGAGATGCAGACTGAAACATACCAAAAATAACTAATGAATAAATACAAAAGTAGAATTTCACTTACGTTAAAGACTTTGCAGATGTACGTAGTTTCCTTTGCTGGAACTTTAGTCGTGGGAAACTTCAAGTCAAGCTTCTTCACGTTAGGAGCATCGATGTAAGGGCAGCTGTACTCGGCACACTTGAAGTCGTCAGCTTGGAGAGCGAGGCAGTGAGCCGAATCAATGGGCTGGCAGATACCTAAGCGAAGGCGAATCAAGACGGAGGTCGAAGACAGTTTGACAAATGGTTATTTACAGTAGGCGAAAATGAAGGGTTGAGCGTTAGAGAAATTAAGAGTTTCCAGAAAGGAAAGTGGTGTCATTTGTGCCTCTGCAACAAAACGCAACGGGTGATCTGCGAAATTAATGCTCAGGAACGTTGCATAACATTTCTGCTAATTTAATATTAGATTTACAACAAAGAGAGTAGACTCAAAGCAACGACGACAGTGTGACAATAGACTGTCACACATAACCGGTGAAATACGGTCTCTTCTCAAGTAAAGGAGTAGGACACGTTTTACGTTTGGTGAAAAGTTCCATCACAAAGTTATGTTATCATCTTTTCTATTTCCTTTTTTGAGTATTTTTTATGAGCTATGCACAAAAATGTTTAATAACAGATATAAAGTTATAACAAACCTCTTGAATTAAAGCCTTACACGAACAACTTTCAGTTAAATTAGACTGAATCGCCAAATCGGTTGTATTCCATGGATTAAAGGCCAACCAAAGTAGACAGAGCAACTACAAGCACGGCTGTAGACAATGCCATTTAATTTATTTATTTACTTGTTTGGAGTTTTGCGCCGTGCTCAAGAATATTTCACCTATACGATGGCCGCCAACATTATGGTGGGACTAAAGTGGACGGAGCATATCATCATGACGATCAGAACACTATTTGGTATGCAGTCCATCTGTGGTATATCACATCTGTAGGGATTGGTAACCCATTCACCCATCTATCTATCCGCAATCTGTCGTTGATCTGTTATCTGTCTGCACATCTATCGATCTCTCCATCTTCTCAAGTACCTATAAATCCGCTCATCTGACTGTCCTTATTCCCATTTCTCATCTATCCATCTGAACGTATGTACATTTGTGAATCAACTCATTTGATCCATCTGTTCATCTATCCATCGATTGGTCATCTGTTCTTGTGTCCATCTGTATATATAGATCTGTCATTTGTCCATCTGTCCATCTGAAATCTATGCACCAACCTCTCATCTGTCCATCTGTCCATCCACCAGCAAATCAACTTACCTGGGTGTGAGATGTTCTCTGTCCTGCTCGGTGTGGCTCCTGGGGTCCACACACAGTCCGGATCTCCCAGCTCTTCTCCATTTGTCCTCCCGTCATGATCAGAGTCTAATCCACACAGGTGTGGCGTCCATTTAAAACCCTCAGCTTTGAAGTCCTAATCTCAGGTGAAAGATATCAACGGATACGTTAAAAAAGAAGATTTATTAATTTACTTAATTGGTGTTTTACTTCGTACTGAAGAATATTTCACTTACATGACGGCGGCCAGAATTATGGAGGAGAAAACCGTTCAGAGCCCGGAGGTTGAAAGAAAAGATTTAGACCAAATACAAATATGCATCAATTAAGTATAAGTTTAAAAAGCGAACCTCTTCTGTGATGTTGCATAACCGAGATATAGCAGTTCAAAGAAAGCAAAACCTCATACACTGAGAAAACTGAAAGCACTGCTATGTAATCTGATCAGGCGTCATTTATTTCAGAACCATAAAACGTAATTCCACAGAGAGCAGATGTAGGGATGAAAGGACTTAGTATAGAAATCTAGACAAAAAATTGCCATATATATTGGAATCATTCCAGACAGATTGTTTCTCTTATTGCGACGAGACTTCGAAACGGAAGCCCAAGTACACATAATGTCCTAATGTAAATGTACCACAGTTTCACAAACATACGCGCTCTTCGTCTTATCATCTACCAACAGATATTAATTGATTGATTGACTGATTTATTGATTTATTTGCCTGATTAATGTTTAACTTCGTACTCAATATTTATTTCACCTATTCGAAGATCATCAGGTTTATAGGTATACCTTTCGCCAACTGACCAACCCAAAAAGCTTACGATTTCTGACTGAGGGCTAAATGATGTCCAGGAAGACGTGAATGACGTGTGTTGATCATCATGGGTTAGGGTGAGAACTGGGTATTTAAAACTCACCGGCAACCTAGGATAATACTTAAGTCAAATGGATCGGGAATGTATCCCAATGATCTCCAAAATGTTATCTGATCGGTGAAGAATGTTTCAGTATTGGAATACCAGACATAACCAGGCTAATAGGCAATTTCTTGGGTTAATAAAAGACCAACAGCACGGAGAATAAAACTAGACCAGTGACGACAGTGGGATAGTAGCAAATGGTCAGACGGAACTGGTGTATACAGCATTTTGTCAGTTTACTTCAGTTAGGGTTTTAGCCTACCTGTTCATGTAAATGGTTACTAGTTGTAAATTACACGCGCCTTAGCACCATGGCTTAAGCCGAATTAGATAAAAAATGATAAATATGCTGTGATGTTAATTGCAATAAATTAGACGTCACTGGTCCAGTTACTCAAAATGCTGTGTTGTCATCAGACTTAGCATACAGTAACCATAAAACAACGCAAGGATACCTACCAGTCCAAAAGGGTTCCTCTTGCCTCCTCCTGGGGCATTGAAATGCCCCACCCCAGCCCAGGTTAGATGACTCTTGCAGGGATGCTGTACGTTAGGTCCGTTAGGGATGCGATCCTGGAAGTATGGGTACCCCCTGGCCAGGGCAACCAGGGTGAGGAGCAAATATAACCTCATCTTAATGTGAACTGGTTACGTGGGCTGCGGAGATTCTTAACACAACCTACAAGGGACAAACATGTATCGTATTTCACCTCCAAATTCGTTCCTGAGTTATTTTACTCAGTTTGTCTCATTTCGAGAGTTCCATTGGTCTTCCAACCATGTTTACGTGTGTGGTTTGTGTGGAAGTTTATATGATTGATAACATGTAAGCCTTGGCACCAAACGTAAAATTTTAAGGAATGTTTTGCCACTACAGATACACTATTGGGCACAGTTTAAGAGTAAATACAGTATTTATTTGATTAGCATTTTATCGCGATGCTTAAGGATATTTCGATATTGTGATGGCCATAATATTAATGGACACCGTAAACCGGACAAACTGGAGTTCGGAGAAACAAGTGTCCCCTAAACAGAAAAATTTAATTATGTATGTCTACTAATTAATTTAGTGGGAATCAATAATGAATTGTGTTCATTAACTAGATTACCATTACTGAAATTACATCCAGTTGACGGAATGTCTTAGACCATGGGCCATAAAGGAAGCGATCTTTAGCCTTACTGCTTTAAGGTTTTAGGGTCATTAATTCTTTATTACTATATTAATTTATTAATAAGGGGCTTTACAGAGCTGCCGATTTTAAACAATTTATCAGAAACAAACTTAAGGCATTATTTCAATGGGATATTTACAAAATTAATTTCCAGTCTTGACAAAATGGTGTCCCGCCACTGTTTGATCTTTTGTTCTTTTTGAAGGTAACACTTTCCGGTCTTCGGAGTTAAATAGCAAACAATTAGTTTTCACTGCAATTCAGAGATCCCCTGTTATTGTACCTACATTTATGGGCGATATAGAAGTGCTAATTTCAGACACCTTGCCTCTAAACAACATGCATAATTAGTGTGATACTAATACGACATTATTGTATCAACCAATTTGCTTATTCAGATGTAAACAATTTTACCACTAGTGTTATTATTAAAGAGGTCTTTTCGAGTTCAAGTGCACCTCATGCTGACTTTCTCTCCGGCTGTACCTGGGAAGGTCTCTCGGCAACCTGCAGATGGTCGTGGGTTTTCCCCGGGCTGTGCCTGGTTTCCTCCCACCACAATAAATAAATAAAATAAATAAATAAAATAAATAAATAAATATTATTAAAGAAGAAACAATAAACAAGTATTACCAAATCTGCACGTGCTACGGTCTTCACAGCAGTCCTGGAGAAAGCAAACGTGAGAAGTCCTTTTTATAGTCATCGGGTATTTCTAAAACACTGAATAGTCAGTATCACGAGTTAAAATTAAAACTTAGTTTGAGTGACAGGCGATACTTTGGAAGTTAAGATTAAACTGAGCCTCGTGACTTGAAATCGTCTCATTCAAATTCCGTTGCTTCCAAGTTTGTTCCCTGTCAATTTGCTTATTAAATGATAAGCATGCGCATTGGATGTTAACGCAGAGGTTATTGTTAGACGTTCATCGCGCGCATGCGAGTGTCTGGGTAAACACCAGTGTTCTTAATACTGACACCCGCACGTGTGTGAAAATATGTGTCACATATGCACTGGAAATGTACTATTGGTCATCTCCACCTTACGGGGCGCCTCGTGGATTCAACCCCTCGTGCTTAACGCATTTCGCAACAAAAGTTTACAAAATGACATCAGTGTCATTTAGTCGGATGTCTAAACTAACCACATATACATATGTTAAAAGAGGGACATTTGTAACTCTCTTAAAGATGATTAAAAGCGACCGTCAGGAGCTTGAGAATCCAACCCTCGCTTTAAGCTTTTTTTCTGAGGGTTTGTCAGGCACCTGTCGAACGCCTGTGGTTTACATGTACTCTATACCTTAGAGTCCACCCCGGGTTCCTCCACCCGTAATCTTGAACTCCGTCATGTTCTAGTTATTGAAAAACTCTTCAGCACGGCATTATACACCAATCAATCAATCAATCTATCAAGACAGAGTAAGAGGCCGCTTTTGAATTCAGACTATGGGGCACACGCTGGCTCATTGATTTAGATCAATCCAGCTTTCGCTAATTTGGTCGCGGTTTGTCACACATGTTGTGTACTTGGGAATTTTAATCTGCCATATCAGGCATATCTGGCACGTGGCGGTATGTGTAACATACGCGTATATTGTGTTCTCTTGTGGCAGGGCGAGTCCATATCACCAAAGTTCTGCCCCCACTGAAATATCATGCCGAGTACATCAGAATAACACCATATCCTGTCGCATTATACTGACACCGGGCCAACCAGTTCTGTTTCTTTGCTCTAACCTCTCAGTGCTGGTATTACCCAAGCCGAATTTGATCCCGACATCGAGGCGGACGCTCTATTCATGAGGCCATCGAAGCGGTCCCTTTCTCAAGTTGTTGAATTCGGAGCTTGTTTTCTACCTATATATGACATCCCAGGCACCAGGATGACGAAACTGTGTGAGATGATTGTCAGATTTCATCTTGTGGTATTTCATACAGTACTGACATACGGTCACACAGTACATGAACACACAGTCGCACAGTACACTGACACACTGCCACACATTACAGCGACACACGGTTACACATAACACCGACACACTGCCACACATTACCCTGACACACGCCACAGAATGCAACGACATACAGAGTACACTGACACACAGTACACCAACACACTGCCACACACTACAGCGACACACGGTGAAAGATTACACGGAAATACGATCATACAGTACAATGACACACGGTCACACAATGCACTCACACACGATCACACAGTACACCGACACACTGCCACACATTACAGCAACACAACGTGAAAGATTACACGGAAATACGATCATACAGTACAATGACACACGATCACACAATGCACTCACACACGATCACACAGTACACCGACACACTGCCACACATTACAGCAACACAACGTGAAAGATTACACGGAAATACGATCATACAGTACAATGACACACGGTCACACAATGCACTCACACACGATCACACAGTACACCGACACACTGCCACACATTACAGCAACACAACGTGAAAGATTACACGGAAATACGATCATACAGTACAATGACACACGATCACACAATGCACTCACACACGATCACACAGTACACCGACACACTGCCACACAATACAGCGACACACGGGGAAAGATTACACTGAAATACGATCATACAGTACAATGACACACGATCACACAATGCACTCACACACGGTCACACAGTACACCGACACACTGCCACACAATACAGCGACACACGGGGAAAGATTACACTGAAATACGATCATACAGTACAATGACACACGATCACACAATGCACTCACACACGGTCACACAGTACACCGACACACTGCCACACATTACAGCAACACACCGTCAAAGATTACACTGAAATACGATCATACAGCACAATGACACACGGTCACACAATGCACTCACACACGGTCACACAGTACACCGACACACTGCCACACAATACAGCGACACACCGTGAAAGATTACACTGAAATACGATCATACAGTACAATGACACACGATCACACAATGCACTCACACACGGTCACACAGTACACCGACACACTGCCACACATTACAGCAACACAACGTGAAAGATTACACGGAAATACGATCATACAGTACAATGACACACGGTCACACAATGCACTCACACACGATCACACAGTACACCGACACACTGCCACACAATACAGCGACACACGGGGAAAGATTACACGGAAATACGATCATACAGTACAATGACACACGATCACACAATGCATTCACACACGATCACACAGTACACCGACACACTGCCACACAATACAGCGACACACCGTGAAAGATTACACGGAAATACGATCATACAGTACAATGACACACGATCACACAATGCACTCACACACGGTCACACAGTACACCGACACACTGCCACACATTACAGCAACACAACGTGAAAGATTACACGGAAATACGATCATACAGTACAATGACACACGATCACACAATGCACTCACACACGGTCACACAGTACACCGACACACTGCCACACACTACAGCAACACACCGTGAAAGATTACACGGAAATACGATCATACAGTACAATGATACACGATCACACAATGCACTCACACACGGTCACACAGTACACCGACACAGGGTAACACATTAGGGTGACACACGATCAAACTTATACCCACTTACATGGTCTAACCCACAACAATGCTTTGGCGGGCGTTTTCACCAAAACGAGCCGGCGTTTTGGCTAGCGGGCGTTTTGGCTAACGGGCGTTTTAACCTGCACCCCAATGACACACGGTTACACAGTACAACGCCACACGGCCACAGAGTACGGCACACGGTCTTCATTACCTATTACCCCAAGGAAGCACCAAGGGCCCTCCGTGGCTGAGTTGGTTTGCGCGCTAGCGCAGCGTAATGTTTTTTCATAATTGCTCCGAAGCCTCTCACCAATGCGGTCGCTGTGAGTTCAAGTCCAGCTCATGCTGGCTTCCTCTCCGGCCGTACGTGGAAAGTTCTGCAACCTGCGGATGGTCGTGGGTTTCCCCCAGGCTCTGCACGGTTTCCACCTACCATAATGCTGACCGCCGTCGTATAAGTGAAATATTCTTGAGTAAGGCGTAAAACACCAATGAAATAAATAAATAAATAAATAGAAGGAAGCAATATGTTTGCCAATTTTGAAGTGTTAATGTATGAATGACCCGTCTGGGATTTGAACCTATATCTTCCGCGTGTGTAGACAATACAGCGATCTTTCTGCTAATAGCTTTTCATAATTTAAAAAAAAAAATTTCATAATGCAAACATTTCTAGAAAACACTTCTAATAATTTGGGAACATATTTTAATATTTTGTATAGTGGTTGAAACCTTATGTGTGTGTTCACTTAACAATTTGTATAAGTGATTGAAAGCTGGTGTATATGTGTTTAAAAACATTTTGTATAAATGGTTAAAAGCTGAGGTGGATGTGTTTACTAAACATTTTGTATAAGTAGTTCAGAACGGATGTGTATGTGTTTACTAAACGTTTGTATAACTGGTTGAAAGCTGACATGTATGTGTTTTTTAAGCATTTTGTATACGTTGTTGAAAGCTGAAGTGTTAATGTTTACAAAATACTGTAGGTAACGTTTGGGAGCTAAAGCGTATCGTTTTGTTGTACATTTTGTGGTAGTGCTAGCAGGCTGACATATTAGTGCTCTCCAGACATTTTGTAGTTAATCTTGTAGCTTGATGTGCATAGTTTGCCAGACATTTTGTAGTTAATCTTGTAGCTTGATGTGCATAGTTTGCCAGACATTTTGTAGTTAATCTTGTAGCTTGATGTGCATAGTTTGCCAGACATTTTGTAGTTAATCTTGTAGCTTGATGTGCATAGTCATTCTGTCTGAAATGTTTACTACAGTTGCACGTGCATTAGTTTCTTCAACAAAACAACACATGGGTGAAATTACTTCATCTCTCTCGAGTAGCACAAGACAGGGGTGGGATAATGTACCAAGACCAGAACAATTCAGAAAGACTAACAGTCTTCCTACTACGCATGTACTGCTCTGAGAAATCTCAGCTCAATGCGAAAGTAGAAGAGAGTTAGACAGTTGCTATGAGGTGATCAGTGTTTGTATAGCATTCCAACGGTCGCGTCGACCTGAATAAACTCACCTGAACTTTCATAATAATACATTACAAAGTGAAATATAATGACAATGTCACGGCATGTGAGTAGAGTTCCTTAGATGGGCCGCTATAGGTGTGTACTTGTGTACTTGTGTGATCGTGTAAGTTGCTACTACCTCAGCATTCGCATTTGTTTGATCCCAGGTGTTATGAGACGATTTTAACCTAGTTTAACATGTTTTGAATGCAAAAACCGGTTTTTACTTTCTTAGATCTTTGGAGGTTTGTGTTATACGTCGTTTTGAGAATTAACTATGCAATTAATATACTTTCTTAGATCTTTGGTGGTTTGTGTTATACGTCGTTTTGGGAATTGACCTTGCAATTATTGTCCATGGATCAGTTGCATGAAGCCTTCGTAACGTTAAGGGCACGGAACTACCACGGCAACCAGCACTGCAGGCATTATGTCGCCATGGTAGTTACGTGCCCTTAACTTTAACAGGGCTTCGTGCAAGTGGTCCCTGGAACCGTAAATCTCGGTTGACGGCTGCCATACGAATGTCTGTTTCGATGCACAGATTTATGGTATTTTACCCCCTTAAATAAGACCATTTCACCCAGAAAACGATCTTGTTTGTATATGGTTAATATAAAAGACTACGCCATGGAGAGTAAAACCAGAGCAGCGACGACACTGTGTGTTATTTGGCAAATGATCAAAAAGTTGATACGTTGAGATATGGCTTGTGTCAACTTACCTAAAGATAGAGCTGTTCCAACTGCACTTAAAAAATTAGTCAGTTAAATTTAACAGAAAGTCTGTTATCTGAGTCATGCTAGAATGTATTCTGCTGTTACAGCACAATATTCTGTCATATTCAACATAATATCCTGTTAATCTAATAGAGTCGTTATGTTGAATTAATAGAATATGCGTGTTATATTTAACAGAATAATCTGCTGCTTTAACAGAATGCGTCCCAGCGTCACACAGACAACAAAGTCTCTGTTAAATGTTACAGATAATGTTTATTTTAGTGTGTTTGGGTAAATTGTTGCAAAGTAGTAACATACACAAACATGTTGCCTTGTAATCACTTTTAATACACGCACACACACACACACACACACACACACACACACACACACACACAAATAAACAGTGTCTCGGTCTCACTTTGTCCTAAAGCAGAATTTGGGTTTGTTCAGTCATACAAGTTTGTTCAGTTAACATCACTGTACTTTTTTTTACATAATTCTGTTCAAGGCATTGTGCTAGGGGGAGTGCAATTTGCTACAATTTCTGCATCGACATGAACAGTTAGGATAAAACCAGGACTTTGACAAATTAACAAGAGACAGTATTTCACCAGTTATGTGTGACCATTTGCCAGCTATCACACTGTCGTCACTACTCTGGTTTTACTCTCTATGCTGTAGCCGTATTTCACCGATTACATGTGACCATTTGCCAGCTATCACACTGTCGTCGCTCCTCCGGTTTTACTCCCTGTGCTCTACACCCAGGGCCCTACCCGTTTTCCTCCCACAATAATGAGGGTCGCCGTCGTATTATTTAAATATTCTTGACTAAACATCAATCAAATAAATTTATTTATTTTATTTATTTGATTGGTGTTTTACGGCGTACTCAAGAATATTTCACTTATACGACGGCGGCCAGCATTATGGTGGGTGGAAACCGGGCATAGCTCGGGTGAAACCCACGACCATCCACAGTTTACTGGCAGGCCTTCCCACTTACGGCCGGAGAGGAAGCCAGAATGCGCTGAACTTGAACTCACAGCGACCGCCTTGGTGAGAGGCTTTTGGGTCATTACGCTGCGCTAGCGCGCTAACCATCTGAGCCACGGAGGCCCCGCCTTGATGGCAAATAAAAAAAGTATTGACGACCACATTTACAGTTAACTTCGCACTCTTTCATCTGAACTATATGTATTTTTATGTTCTCTCCACCTTTAAGTTTTCTCTCATTCTCTCACTGGACAATGAAATTCCTCAGACCGAAAAAATCTGACTTTACCGACAACACCTAATTCAGCCCAGATCTAGTTTTTATAGTATATTTTCTTATTTTAATGACTTGAAAATTTGTTCGAATTGATGTCCACAAAAATCTCAAAGGTCACCGTAAAATCTTTATACTAGTGTCAGAATGACACTTCATATCTGAAGTATAACAAGGTATTTTCTTGAATTAGGAGTGCCTAAGGATATAATTATTTAACCTGCCCTCGCGGCCTTATTTTTCAAGCAAGAAAAAATCCCAATCAAACAACTATCTTGTTTATTTGCAAATGTCCTGTTCGTGCCAGCCGGCGATTTCCCTACATGACTGGACCGGACGAGGACGATCGTGCAGAGCTTTGCACACCTCACAAAAGTTGAATGACTGATGGATATATGTCCTTCTTCAGGAATGATATCCGTTGTACAATTTTTGGTTTTCGTCCAGGAGACGGATATACTCGGTCAATCTAACCGTGGACAGAAAGCCCTGTGCGTTGATGTAGGAATCGGGGGGAACAACTCTGGCGAAATCCTCTTCTGGCTCTCCCAAGACAATGGGAAATGCTTCCCATTTAATGAGTGGCCTTGCAACTATCTCGGAAATGTATTCACGACAGCTGCTGTTCTCAAAAGACACATAAAACTTGTACGACGACATAATCGTGTTACATTTCCCAAAATGTCTGGGACACGACAGATCGCCACAAGTGCCATAAATATCCACGGGAAAGTGTTGTCGTATCTTCTGGACAAACTGCAGTCTTCCGTGTCTGGTGTTGTTACAGTTGCTCATCATTATCGCTACCAATCGTGTCTTCCGCTTGAGGATATTGACAATCAAGTCATGATGTTCTGCACTAGACAGCCTCTTCTCTCTTCTGACAAACCTACCAAACGGAAATGGAACGTCTGAATCCAGTCTGTATGAAAGCGTCCAATTAAAAACACCGTTGTATTTCTCCATGGAAAAAAGAAACTTATGTCTGGGCTCATGGGTAAAGAAAATCCAACGTTGACTTGGTAAACGTTTTGTTGGGAGAGCTTCAAACTTTAAGTTCCACCCATTCATAATAACTGCATGGTTCGTGAGAAGCTTCCTTTTGTCAGTGGTGACGTCACATGTCAATTCTTCACCTTCACTGGTGTCATGTCAGGTAAAAGGGTTCTGCTTTTGAAGAATTTAGTCCACACCAGAATACGCTTCGTTTTTGAGAGACTGGTGTTTTTGGTCGTCTCCGTCAGAGACACATTCGATACTGACGTGTAAGAAACCTTTAGACTCTTTGTACTTATGTGTCGGCATTTCTCCAAGCCTTGTCTCGTAGTTAGCACGTAAATCTTGTAGAAGGCGGAAGCGACTGACCTTTCTTCCCATGTACGAAATTGTCTGCTCGACATATATTAGCTGGATCAAGAACGACAAGGTCGCAATAGAGACCAGAAGCAAAGGAAAACACCAGGCCTGACGCATGGTTACCCTAGCCATATCACCAAGTCTTCGACGTACCTGAAAAAGACAGCACGGATTTAGTGTTAGGTAGTTCCCAAAGGTCCATTGTAGACCCGCTTTTGTCATGTGTGTGGCCGGTTTCCTCCCACCATAATGCTGGCCGCCTTCGTATAAGTGAAATATTCTTGAGTACGGCGTAAAACACCAATCAAATAAATGAATAAATAAATAAATGTATCTGTTGTGTCTATTAGTATTTTCATCAAATATTGCTGAGTGGTTTTTTTTTTGTTTTTAGAAAATAGCTAATCAGACATAGTTATATAAACTATCAAGTTTAAATATAGGTATACTTATACTTATAAGAGATAGGACAACTGTATGACAAAAGACCTAAATATGCACAAAAATAGTATATAGATAGTTAGTTCGATTTTTGTGGCTGATTTTACCAAGATGCATTAGAATTAAATATACGTAAGTAGAGAAATAACAGTAACATTGTCATTACCCTTGCCATTAGCATGGTCAGAAAATCGGTTTGTGTGAATAATAAATGCGTGGACACATCTAAAAATAAGTTTTTTTTATCAATGAAATTTAAATCTTTAGACTTGATACAGCCTAATAAAAGTATTTTACAGCTATATTCATGAAATTTCAGTATGTTTTAGGTAAGGACCTGATGTTGTGCATGTGGAATTTTAGACAGTTTTCATCACGTGGCTTGTGGCCATGTTGGATTTTGTGCAAATCAAAAATAGTGTTCTTCTCCACAATGTCTGATGTGAGTGATTTATTTATTGATTTATTTATTTATTTGGTGGTCCTCCGCAATATTATTTCACTGATACGACGGCGGCCAGCATTATAATGTTCGGAAATCGGGAAGAAACCGGGGGAAACCCATGACCAGCCACAGAATGCTGACAGACCCTAATGCCGTTGGGCTGAATTGCAAACTACGGTTGCACAAAGCCTGGGTATGTTTAATTTTTTTCAACAGGACATTTTTAAAAAGTTTGTTAAAAGTTTTACAATCTCGGTATTGGGTGAATATATCATGTGACCAAAAACTCGCTTTTGCCAATAATTTCTACACTGTTGAAGAGGTTTTGTGAAATTAGTCCTGTCTGAAGCAGTTCTGTGCTTGATTCCCAGTCGGCAATTTTCTCAAAACCGGAAGTGACATAATCAAAACTGGAAGATGGTATACCCAGCGAAGCTAGAGACTTATAGTCTTGAGGTTACACGAACGCATTGAGTTTCCTTACTATTGATGTAGTAAATCTGTCAACTTGAACCTTAACGTGTGGTTGCCGGAAGATAATTCTTAACACTTTGTTACCTTGGTAACGTCCAGGAGGTGGGTAATAACACTGGTTAACAAAACTGTGACATGTTTTAACTAGATACAAAAAAACATTGTAAAAATTTATGGTCTATCAACAGCCTAAAATGTCTCTTTGGCAGTATTATCCAATTAGTGCGTCTTCACACTTCCTTTTCGGAGACAAATCTTGGACCCAGTTGTCCGAATTGCGCATGTGTAACCTAAAGGCCGTACATAATCGAAAGGCATTCAAACACGGCAACTCAACAATATTTCAGCTAACTAGAATCGTACATGACACATGTAGATACAGAAGTCTAGATAATGGAAATCATAGGTGTTTAGTTTTCTTACATGTAAGCAAGACTTTTGATAAACTGTGGAATGAATGTTTTTTGTTGAAATTGGGACAGTTGGGTATGGAGAACTGCTAATTACATAGATTAAGAATTACTTAACTGACAGATAATGAAAGTGTGTTTAAATGGAATTGAATCTGACATATACCCTAGTGAATCCTGAGTTCCCAAAGGCTCCGTTCTTGGTCCGCTTTTTCCATGTGTGTGCCCGGTTTCCTCCCACCATAATGCTGGCCGCCGTGGTATAAGTAAAGTATTCTTGAGAACGCGTAAAACATCAATCAAATAAATAAATAAATATTTCTTCAAAGTTATGTTGAGGAGATTTTAGTGGCCGTTTGGATATCAGAAATCCTCTATGAACTAATAAACAATTAAATTAAATTAAAATCAAGGAGACAAAAAAGGAGCTAAAACATGGTACTTTGACATCTTGCTAAAGAATCTTGACCTCCTTCTTCTTCCTGTGATGTATTTTTCCCCAAACTGTGATCAAAGTGCGAAAAAGCGCAATTTCCTCCATATTTGCAGGTCACGTGACAAAACCTTTACAGCTGAGTGAAGAGGACTATGCTTGTGCTAGATGTAAATGCATGCTTTCTCTATAAGTATATTGATTTACGCTTTCTTTAACGAAATTTTGCTGTAATGACGAAATTCCCAATAGATCCCCGTTCACACTTAAACGAACTTTTTCCCGAACCGTTAAGGGTTGACGTCGTAATTTAATCGTGTTTACAATCGTGGTCTTATGTATTGATTCGTTAGCATTCGCAATGAATTGTAGTATATTTTTTCAACCCCGCGATAATTTCAAGAATTTCGTAACTGGACGTAGGTTTGTAATAATTTTTAACTATTCGTAAAAGCTTCGTAAATATTCGTGAAACCGTCGGTTGCAATCGTAAAGATGACATAATAATTCCAGAAGCATCACTATGTTCTCAAAATGAACCGATTAAAGGCACACTAGATACTTGCGAATTAATACATATTTACGATAGACGGAGTACTTACAATAGTTAAAAATGGTGCCGATTTCCCTGCAGCTTATTCGCTCTTTTCAGGAGTCATTTAGGAATCTTCTCGAACGTTCCACAACTTGTTCGTGACTGTCGTAAGCCTGTCGTGAAATTCACGGCTAGGTGATAACGGGGCTCATAAGATTTCTAAATGACATTGCCCTTATTTGGAAGTAGAAATTGAAGTCTATCCATTTAACATATAATGATGGCGGTGAGCATTATGATTAGCAAGTTGCTGGCAGACCTTCCTGACAAATAGCTGACAAATGGTTACATAGAGGCAGTGAAACACTTCCTCCATATTTGCAGGTTACGTGACAAAACAGCTGAGTGAAGAGGGCTAAGCACGTGCTAAATGTGAATGCATTCACATGTATCCCCTCGTCTATCCTGATTTATTTATTTGATTGGTGTTTTACACTGTACTCAAGAATATTTTACTTATACGACGGCGGCCAGCATTTAGGTTGGAGGAAACCGGGCAGTGCCGGGAGAAACCCACGACCATCCACAGGCTGCTGCCAGATCTTCCCGCGTACTCGTCTATCCTGCCATAACCAGAAAACATAGTATTCTCTCAACTTAACACATTAAGTTTTACAAGGCTTTAATCCTCCCGGGATATATTTATAGCCGCTGCCTCAAACATATATAGAAGAATCACAGAGCTGCGCCCCACTGAACTTAACAAAGAATGCAGAATTTGGCGGTGTGGTTAAGTTTAGATTATAAAACAAATCCGATGGCAGATAGCTTTAGTTTCTAGAATTCCGAAATTGTAAAACTGGATTTACTTGAAACGTTTGAGATATCCTACAAAACAGGAGTAGAGGACATCCAGGTAAGTCGATACCTTTACACGATTTCAACAGAAGGGAACATGTACCACATGCAGTAAAGGCTTCGGCTTGTTGTAGGCCCCCTATAACCCTACGGGGCAGGAGACCAACATGGCGGGAGCCGTCAAGGACAGGAGACCAAGAGAAGAAGAGGCCTTAAGGACAGGAGACCAATTTGACAAGAGTCCTTAGAGACAGGAGACCAACTTCACACGAAGCCTTAGGGAGACGAGAAGAACAGGACACAAGCCTTTAAGGGCAGGAGACCAAGAGGACTTGAGCCCGTAAGGGCGCGAGACCAACAGAACATGAGCACTTAAGGACTTAAGAAGACGAGAAGTTGGACTGTATTCGATTAGTTACAAAGAAGCATGAGCATCATCAGGGGCCTAATGTTCAGAGCGTCCGCCTCGAAATCGTGAGATCAAACCCGCGTGGGGGCCATATTGAAGACTTTAAACCTGGTGTTTGTTACTGCCTCGCTTCGCCCCCAGCGCTGAGAGGTTAGAGTATTTGTTGGCTCAATGTCAGTATAATGTGGCTGGGTGGTGTGTTATGTCAAGTGTCTTCGGCATGATACTTCAGTGGCGGCATTACTTTGGCGGCATGGACTCGCCCTTCCACACGAAGAAACATCATGTATACACACAGTTAATGACTCCTCGTCGTCACACGAATGAGAACTTGTACGACGGGCAACTCGCACGCGCGTTCTTCAGTGTGACCGGATTGATAACACGAAAGAAGTTCCGGAAATATTCCATTATTTCTGCGTACGTAAGACACGAAGCATATAGTCGCATAACGGAATGAATGACTGATCATCGCTTAACGCCACTTCGGTAATATTGTAGGCATTTCGTGGCGACGAAGTCAACGAGCTCCGTACTCAAGAATATCTCTCAATTATACGACGGCGGCCAACATTATGGTGAGAGGAAACCGGGCAGAGCCCGGGGGAAATCCACGACCATCCGCAGACAACCCTTCCCACGTACGGCCGGAGGGGAAGCCAGCATGAGCTGGGCTTCACAGCGACCGCGATAGTGAGAGGCTCCTGAGCCATTGTGCCGTGCTGGCACCCTAAGCCCCTCAGCCATGGAGGCCCCAACAGGCTCTTAATATTCGAAATATGATTCCAGGTGTGAAATAGGGTTGACACTCTTGATAGAAGCCAGGAAGGACATCTAGATTGACTGATTATTTGGTTTTTGGTTAACGGTAAATTCTGTGATTTTTTCACTAACACAATATAGATCAGTTTTATGGTTGGCAGAAACCAACATGCCCAGGGTAAAACATTTGGATGTTATGACGAACTTGTCGTTATGTCCCACTTATGGCGTACGCACTGCAGAATGTTGAAGGTTATGCTCATAGTCAATGTTTATTATACAAATCCAAACACTGGTAACGGAAGTAATTCTTGAGACTGCAAGATTAACAATAATTTCGAATGTATTTGATAAATATTTCAGCTGACTCCTGTACAATGATCTAACCATTGTGGCTGAAACAAACTATAGTCATAAGGACAAACGTGTGAACCTTAAAAACCGTCCAGTTACTTTTACGGACAGATCTTAGTTATTACTCAGTAACAACTACAATACATTCCATTCACACTCAGGAAGCCATGAGGTAAAATAAACGCCAATAATAATAAAACAAAGAAAAACAACAAACCGAAACAAGAAAAAACAAACTTGAACAGGACTAATAGTGTGGAACTTTTCATTCCAAAATCGTCAATCGGATCGGACCTTGGTTCAGACACATTTGGACCCACATTATTACATTACATTGTTATACAGTGCATTATTATACAGTACATTATTATACAGTACATTATTATACAGTACATTTACAGAATATCCACATTCACAGATTTACAGATTATGATAGAGGGTGGGATTGATAATCCTGATAGGTAAATGTCAGACTCCTTCATAACGCTAGGCAGGAGAAATCAAACCTGCACCATGTAAGCTTTGATTAAAACCAGCAGTTGTTAAGTTTTTTTTCTCGAATATGTCATTTTGCATATGAAAAGAATTATCTGTTATTTGGCAGGATTTTGTTCATTTATTTCATTTCTTTCCTTTGGCAAACAGTAATTAAATGACAATCCTAGTAATTCCAGTGGTGCAAAATTACAACACAGGTGTAAATAATAGAATGCCCTCACACCTGTCAAAGGTGTAAATATTTAAAGATAAAAAAAAATAAATAGTGTGCAATGGTGGAAAGGCCACTGGAAATTTTATCCACAACTATATATTCACTTTCTTTTTGAACGCATAAAAATGATTGAATTCTACGGTGAGATTTATAAATGCTCATTTCGTATGGTGCAGACAAAAATTAATAAGAACAGCGAGCAATCAATCTTGCATTCAAGTAAAATACCGGTATACACCAAAACAACTGGGGCCACATTCACGAAGCTCTCCTCCAAAATGCCAAAGGGTTCATTAACAGAAATGATAACTACGTATATTATTGCCTGTGTAACCCAACACTTACGTTACAAATGGCGCTCTGTTAACGGTTTTGGCGTCATTTCAGCGTGACTGTCTTACTAAACACTCACTGACATTACATCACATATTGTTGACATACAACCTTAAAAAAAAAAAATTCGATCTCATTTCTCTCGGGACTGGAGTTGCAGTTTGAAGGGAGCTAACTCTAGCTAGCCCATATCACATCCCAGCTCCCCACCAGGCTCTGACAGTCAACGCAAGTCAGTATGTAGACTTTACCATGCTATGATGGTAATTACATGCACTAAAGACCCAATAAATGAAAGGGTTAATAAAAAATGGTAAATTCAAAAAAGAAAACATTCTCTACATGACCTGCACGTATCAAAATGTAGAACAGCTAACATTTCAAATATATGTTTACAATCAGATCAGAAAACAAAAAAGCGACAAAGCTTTACACTTGTCAGCAAGAATCGCTTTGTGTCCAGATATGAAGTTAATGTCGCATTCACAAAGTGCGATTGTAAAGTCAACCTGTTGAATTCGACATTCATGCGATGAACACGGCTTCTAAAACAGTCTTATTGTCCGAGGCCCGGTGGTTAGCGTGCTAGTGCAGCACAATCACTCAGGAACCCCCCAACAATGCGATTTCTGTTAAACCCAGCGCATGCTGCCTTCCTCTCTGGCCGTACGTTGGAAAATCTGCCAGAAATTTGCAGATAGTCGTGGATTCGCTCCTGGGTTCTGTTTGGTTTCCTCCCATAATAATGCTGGCCGCCGTCGTATAAGTAAAATATTCTTGAATATGGCGTAAAAAAAAATCAATCAAATAAATAAATATTTTCATTTCAATTGTCGAATTCAACGAGTCGATACAACAACTCGCACCATGTGAATGCTGCTTCAGTCTAGCATGGCGAACTTCAAAGCTCATCCTAATTTGCCACGTTACAAAAATGCCTCAAGATAAAACTTCCCTTTCAGCTTGCTTGTTTTTTTTTTCAGATCACACAGCTCTGTTAATAACTGTACATTTTACTGTTATCCTGAACTTAGTGTCAATAAACCAAAATGTAACAGTAAAACTTTAATATCATGAAATGGTACGAAAACACCCATGTGGTTGTATTGCACAATCGCCGTGGTCAGGGTTGCCACTGATATTTACGTTACATGCAAAGATGCTTAACTTTTCATTGTTTAACAGAACAATGATTTCCCACTTCCAGTACATGAGAGGGCAAAATCTGGAAACAAGTACTGTACCATTAAATTATGTACATCAGTGCAAATGTAACCGTTTCACCAGGATTTAAAAAAGAAAAATAAATATCCAGTGAAGAACAAGCTACAATATTAGTACACATTCGGATAAAGATTCTTTACGTGAAGATTCAAAATTCTGTCCAAAATCTTCAAATTTCAGGACTTTTTTTATGACTGGAACACATATCCATGACTACTCCCTTTTTTCGTATCGCCATGACAACCATGAATGATTAAACAACAAGTGTCACTCATGCAGGAACATGTAGTACTACGTGTTAACATTGGTCCTAGTGGTACATCAGAGCAGCAACATTTAGAAATACTGCACGAACGCATATAAACTTCTTGGTTCAAAAGAATATCTGGCAAGGGGCATAACTTTGCAACTTAAAATCTGCAAACCCTGCATTTTGATACGACTATTACAATACATTACTAAATGTTTTGGCGATCGATCTGTTTTGGTCTTATGGAGGGTGAAAAACGTAAGTATCGCAAAATGGGAATAAATCTACAAATCTTGCCAAAGGGTAACTAAACAATCGTTTAGACCACTAACAAAAATATTAAAGCTGGCTTCGAAAAAACCTTACAACTGTTTGCCATGAAAATGTACTGACGTATTAAAATGATGTAATCCTTCTGAGAGACCGATAAATGTGTTTAATATCAAATTTTCCTGTCTGATTGTGCAAGCCGCAGTGTTTCACAGATCCAGATCACACCATTTTTTCCAATATTTTATAACATAACCATACACATACTTTTGTCCCTAAGCATTTTGACGGACTTCTTAACTCAACAATTTTAGTGACACACAATAACTTAACATGCTTACCAGGCTTAACAAAAACGAAAGAAAGACGTAACTCTATGTAGTTACAGTGCATATTTAAACAAACCACGATAACAAACAAGAAATATCACCAAACTTTAATTACTCCTTCTCAGTTTTTGTGTGCTTTCAACAATTTTCCTTCAAAGATAAGAATTAGATAGGGCAGCAATAAATTATGACTACTTGTCGGAGATAGGTCTTGGTTGTCAGTTAAATGGCATGGTCAACCAAAATTCTGAGTAATACTAGACTACATATATCATACTGTTCTGAAATTCCTATTACAAATACGCCAAATGCAGATTCAAAATGGCCATCAACTAGAAGGAATTGCCAGCAACAATTTAAATCAGCAGCAAGCCCTATTCCAAATCAAAAAAAAGTTTTGAAAATATTGTGTTTCACCTTCAGTGCAATATGTTAAAACGCCCTTTCAGAGGAACATAAAGGCTTAAAATGAAACTTTGAGACCAGTACCTGAGTTTCTCGGATAAAACAAGAAATAAAAACACACCTCTTAAATGTCCCTATTAGATGGATAAATCAATCAGAATCAAGGAAAATGTGTCACTTTAAAAATGATAAACTTAACGTGAAATACAAAAATCGAAATTCAGGAAAGGGGAGGTAACTGGAGAACTATCACAAGTATGAAGTGTCTGCCATACATCATATTCCTATGGGGATAGAGCAGTTTATGTAAATGAGTGTCAACATAACATATGAGAATGTGACACAAATGTCAACATGACGCTATAAACCTTAATCTATCTGGAATACAACAGTGTATTGACACACATGTCAACATGCTGATATAACATCAGTGTCAACGTGATGCTATAAACCTTAATCCATTTTCGGATACAACAGTGTATGTATGTGACACAAATGTCAACTTGAGGACATAAACCGAAATCCTCTGAGGATACAACATTCTATGTACATAAATGCCAACCTGTCACATGCCAACCTATCACACGCCAAAATGACGTAAGTGTCAATACGATATATAAATCGAAAAGATCGGTACACATATCAACAGTAAACCGCACATCAGTAAACACTATACATAAAGTCAACAGTATAGATCACATACATGCATGTAAACATCATAACAAGATTAGGTAAATCACCCAAAAGTTCGCTCAAAAAAGTGCAGTTTTAGTGGTAAATAAATACAATACAATATTACTTGTTGTATTGCTGAAACTTACTCCTCCTACTTCCCAAATAAAACTAAAAACACCTCTCTTAGGTCAACAGAACCTTCAGACTCGGGTAAACTGTTCATGTTAGCCATGGACACAGTTTTACGTCGTTCATTGTCACATGCTGTATTCAAGTCAGCCATACACAAGACACATGATAGGTGTACAACACACTGTATTCAAGTCAGGCGTACACCAGATACATGACAGGTGTACAACATGCTGTATTCAAGTCAGGCGTACACCAGATACATGACAGGTGTACAACACACTGTATTCAAATCAGCCATACACAAGACACATGATAGGTGTACAACACACTGTATTCAAGTCAGCCGTACACCAGATACATGATAGGTGTACAACATGCTGTATTCAAGTGAACTGTACACCAGATACACGATAGGTGTACAACACGCTATATTCAAGTCAGCCGTACACCAGATACCTGATAGGTGTACAACACGCTATATTCAAGTCGGCCGTACACCAGATACGTGACAGGTGTACAACATGCTGTATTCAAGTCAACCGTACACCAGATACATTATAGGTGTACAACACACTGTACTCAAGTCAGCCGTACACCAGATACATGATAGGTGTACAACACACTGTATTCAAGCCAACCGTACACCAGATACCTGACAGGTGTACAACATACGGTATTTAGGTCAACCGTACACCAGATACATGATAGGTGTACAACATGCTGTATTCAAGTCAACTGTACACCAGATACGTGACAGGTGTACAACATACGGTATATAGGTCAACCAGACACAAGATACATGATAGGTGTACAACATACTGTATTCAAGTCAGCCGTACATCAAAGACAATTGTGTGCAAAATTCAACTTCCATAACCAAAAACTAAGTGCAGTTTTTAAATTTTGACTTAAGTCAGAAATGTCTTTGTCATGTTTGTGGAATCAGTCCTAGAACCCAACAGCCCAATGGGTGGAGACCAAGGTTCTCAAACTGCCAAACCAATGAGTGAGATGGGTGGAGACCAAGGTTCTCAAACTGCCAAACCAACGAGTGAGATGAGTGGAGACCAAGGTTCTCAAACTGCCAAACCAACGAGTGAGATGGGTGGAGACCAAGGTTCTCACACTGTCAAACCAATGAGTGAGATGGGTGGAGGCCAAGGTTCTCAATCTGCCAAACCAACAAGTGAGATGGGTGGAGACCAAGGTTCTCAAACTGCCAAACCAATGAGTGAGATGGGTGGAGACCAAGGTCCTAACACTGCCAAACCAACGCGTGAGATGGGTGGAGACCAAGCTTCTCACACTGCCAAACAAATGAGTGAGATGGGTGGAGACCAAGGTTCTCAAACTGCCCAAAATATGAGTGAGATGGGTGGAGACCAAGGTTCTCACACTGCCAAACCAATGAGTGAGATGGGTGGAGACCAAGGGTCTCAAACTGCCAAACAAATGAGTGAGATGGGTGGAGACCAAGGTTCTCACACTGCCAAACCAATGAGTGAGATGAGTGGAGACCAAGGTTCTCACACTGCCAAACCAATGAGTGACATCGGTGGAGACCAAGGTTTTCACACTGCCCAACCAATGAGTGAGATCGGTGGAGACCAAGGTTTTCAAACTGCCAAACCAACAAGTGAGATGGGTGGAGACCAAGGTTCTCAAACTGCCAAACCAATGAGTGAGATGGGTGGAGACCAAGGTCCTAACACTGCCAAACCAACGCGTGAGATGGGTGGAGACCAAGCTTCTCACACTGCCAAACAAATGAGTGAGATGGGTGGAGACCTAGGTTCTCAAACTGCCCAAAATATGAGTGAGATGGGTGGAGACCAAGGTTCTCAAACTGCCAAACCAATGAGAGATGGGTGGAGACCAAGGTTCTCAAACTGCCAAACCAATGAGTGAGATGGGTGGAGACCAAGGTTCTCACACTGCCAAACCAATGAGTGAGAAGGGTGGAGACCAAGGTTCTCACACTGCCAAACCAATGAGTGAGATGGGTGGAGACCAAGGTTCTCACACAGCCAAACCAATGAGTGAGATGGGTGGAGACCAAGGTTCTCAAACTGCCAAACCAATGAGTGAGATGGGTGGAGACCAAGGTTCTCACACTGTCAAACCAATGAGTGACATCGGTGGAGACCAAGGTTCTCACACTGCCAAACCAATGAGTGAGATGGGTGGAGACCAAGGTTCTCACACTGCCAAACCAATGAGTGAGATGGGTGGAGACCAAGGTTCTCACACTGTCAAACCAATGAGTGAGATGAGTGGAGACCAAGGTTCTCAAACTGCCAAACCAATGAGTGACATCGGTGGAGACCAAGGTTCTCACACTGCCAAACCAATGAGTGAGATGGGTGGAGACCAAGGTTCTCAAACTGCCAAACAAATGAGTGAGATGGGTGGAGACCAAGGTTCTCACACAGCCAAACCAATGAGTGAGATGGGTGGAGACCAAGCCTCTCAAACTGCTCCTTCCTCATGATTTGCTTCATATCTTCACTACATTGGGGAAAACTGGTATAACACTGCCAGGAAAAGGGCATTTCATACACTTCAAGTTAACCAATATGCATGCAAATCATAACGGCTTAATTCCATCACATGTATACATACAGTGTATAAGTGCTGATACTCAATTCTTTAACATTACAAATATCCTTGATTAAAAAGTTCCTCCATGTACATTATACATTTATCAATCAGCAACAAAACATATTTATTTATTTGACTGGTAATTACACTGTCCTCTAAAATATTTTACTTACATGATGGCCGCCAGCATTATGGTGAGAGGACACCGGGATGGGATGGGGAAACCAATAGACATCAGCAGGCTGCGAGACGGCTGAGCGAGTGCTTGGGGTTTAACGTTGTACTCAACAATTTTTCAGTCATATCACCACGAGCTAGAAGGTTGAATAAACTATTATTCAATATATACATGAACAGTGACATCAAACATTTCATCTCTCTTAATTACAACTCTAATATTTAATACACATGCAGTCGTTGAGATTCAAACAGTTGAAGTACATGTACCATTTAGTCATTTTTTCTTGCATAGTTAAGTGAGCTTGGAAACCTATTTCTGAGGAAACAGTGTTTCGTATGCTGGAGGTGGGGCGCAGGGGGGTGACTCTGGGCCAGCTGGATCAACCGATACCGGGTAAGTGTATGGCAATCTGGAAGGATCATTGTGTGGGAAATGTTCTGGTCTCGCTGGAGACTGCGGAGGGTAGGTCGTTGTAGCCCCTGTTTGACCACTGTTGGAGGTCGCATACGGTGAATTGCCGCTGTGTCCATTGGCCGAGGTGGCCGAGGATGCTGACCGAGGATATGACTGAGAACTACTGCTGTTGTTGTTGTTGTAGGTATGTGAGCTCTGAAACATGGAGTTGGCTTGGCGATAGTTGGCAGCTGTGTGGTATGCCACTGCACCCGGGCTTTCCCGTCTCCCTGCCTTTTGCACTGAAACACAGGATGAGAATATGTAATTCACTTGTTTGTTTATGCGTCTGGTTTGTAATTTATACCGTATTCCAGTATATTTCACAGCAGCTCAACATTATGGAGGGAGAAAACCTAGACGCCGATGCTCAGGCATGTCAGGGTAGAACATAAGCCAAGTCAAAAACATAATTAATTTAAAACCACAAATTTACCAGGAATCTTTAACACCAACATCCTGACATCTTTACTTTTGTCTTGTTTTGTTTCATTCAAATCAAATCTAACATGTCCATATTATAAACCCAATAACAAGACACAATAACAGTACTTTATTTCAAACCGAGCAAATCAATTTAATGTTTAGTGAAAACTGTGATTTCATAAACATACGATTTTTCAACAAAGAAAACATGTATTAAATGGGAAGGTGGCGTACTTTTTGACCCTGTGAGGTGGCACTAGTGTAGAGCCGTACCTCAAGCCATTGTCACATCAACATCTGATTGGGGTGCATCATTTACAATGTATTCCTTTCTACTCTAACCTTATTCTGTCTTTGTTCGGATGTCATAATGATGACCTGGGAAACAGATTTATTTCATTTGATAGTTGTTTCACGCCATAAGAATATTTCACTTATACCAAGTCGGCCAGCCTTATGGTGGGAGGAAACCGTGCAGAGCCCGGGGAAAACCCACAACTATCATCAGGTTGCTGGCAGATCTTCCTACCCTAAGAAACAGATGTTTCACGTCAATAACATGGTTTTAAAATACCATTTTTAAAATCTTTGGTATGACACCACCCTGGGTTTGATCCTGCGATCTCCCGACTTGGAGGAAGATGCTCCAACCACTTGACCGCCCAAGCAGTCGCACAGCCAGTGACACAAGAAAGCAAAAGACTTACTGACAGACTTGAGGCAGATGACAAGGACTGTTAGTATAATGATGCCCACCACTGCTCCTACGATAGGCCCCACACTCAAACCTGGGTGTAACAGAGGTTTGTGTACTGATTTATCTGCTGTATTTGACACAAAATTTCATCTGTGATTATTACATTAAGACCATTCATTTGTGGCCTGATTTCTAGAGTTCTATTGAGGTTTGAATAATGTTTTGAGGTTTGTTGAGAAGGCAAGATGACGTCCAACTCCTGACTTTGAGTAATGTTTTGAGGTTTGTTGAGAAGGCAGGATGATGTCCAACTCCTGACTTTGAGTAATGTTTTGAGGTTTGTTGAGAAGGCAGGATGATGTCCAACTCCTGACTTTGAGTAATGTTTTGAGGTTTGTTGAGAAGGCAGGATGATGTCCAACTCCTGACTTTGAGTAATGTTTTGAGGTTTGTTGAGAAGACAGGATGATGTCCAACCCCTGACTTTGATTAATGTTTTGAGGTTTGTTGAGAAGGCAGGATGATGTCCAACTCCTGACTTTGAGTAATGTTTTGAGGTTTGTTGAGAAGGCAAGATGACGTCCAACCCCTGACTTTGAGTAATGTTTTGAGTTTTGTTGAGAAGACAGGATGATGTCCAACTCCTGAATTTGAGTAATGTTTTGAGGTTTGTTGAGAAGGCAGGATGATGTCCAACTCCTGACTTTGAGTAATGTTTTGAGGTTTGTTGAGAAGGCAGGATGATGTCCAACTCCTGACTTTGAGTAATGTTTTGAGGTTTGTTGAGAAGGCAAGATGACGTCCAACTCCTGACTTTGAGTAATGTTTTGAGGTTTGTTGAGAAGACAGGATGATGTCCAACTCCTGACTTTGAGTAATGTTTTGAGGTTTGTTGAGAAGGCAGGATGATGTCCAACTCCTGACTTTGAGTAATGTTTTGAGGTTTGTTGAGAAGGCAGGATGATGTCCAACTCCTGAATTTGAGTAATGTTTTGAGGTTTGTTGAGAAGACAGGATGATGTCCAACCCCTGACTTTGAGTAATGTTTTGAGGTTTGTTGAGAAGGCAGGATGATGTCCAACTCCTGACTTTGAGTAATGTTTTGAGGTTTGTTGAGAAGACAGGATGATGTCCAACTCCTGAATTTGAGTAATGTTTTGAGGTTTGTTGAGAAGGCAAGATGACGTCCAACTCCTGACTTTGAGTAATGTTTTGAGGTTTGTTGAGAAGGCAGGATGACGTCCAACTCCTGACTTTGAGTAATGTTTTGAGGTTTGTTGAGAAGGCAGGATGACGTCCAACTCCTGAATTTGAGTAATGTTTTGAGGTTTGTTGAGAAGGCAGGATGATGTCCAACCCCTGACTTTGAGTAATGTTTTGAGGTTTGTTGAGAAGGCAGGATGATGTCCAACTCCTGACTTTGAGTAATGTTTTGAGGTTTGTTGAGAAGGCAGGATGACATCCAACTCCTGACTTTGAGTAATGTTTTGAGTTTTGTTGAGAAGGCAGGATGACGTCCAACCCCTGACATTAAATACAATGTAACCATATAAGATTCTGATTCACAATACTCGTACACATGTATATAGTCTTGGCTGCTTCTTTTAAGGCAAATAACACTATTAAAGACAAAGAAAACACTAACATAAAGTGCATGTACAGGTCAGATGTAAAACCTTACATAATAATATCCAGGAAAAAAGTTCTTCAAAATTTTCCCCAAAACAGACATATGCTTTAATTGTACATTATTGTGTTTGAACTTCAAAGCTGGTCTCCTAGCATGCGGTAGGTAACAAGTACATTATTATATTTTTGCTGAAAACATTTTTAATTTTCAGACTCATTTCAATAAATACTTTCAAAGTTCAACATTTTCATGTACATCCATCATAAATGTATCAATCAATCTGCCAAATACATATAACTAAGCATGAAGTAGCTCTTGTAGAACAGTGTCATATGAGTAAACATACCTGAAGCTCTTGCAGGACAGTGTCATATGACTAAACATACCTGTAGCTCTTCTAGGACAGTGTCATATGACTCAACCTACCTGTAGCTCTTGTAGGACAGTGTCATATGACTAAACATACCTGTAGCTCTTGTAGGACAGTGTCATATGACTCAACCTACCTGTAGCTCTTGTAGGACAGTGTCATATGACTAAACATACCTGTAGCTCTTCTAGGACAGTGTCATATGACTCAACCTACCTGTAGTTCTTGTAGAACAGTGTCATATGACTCAACCTACCTGTAGTTCTTGTAGGACCGTGTCATATGACTAAACATACCTGTGGCTCTCATGGGACAGTGTCATATGACTAAACATACCTGTAGCTCTTCTAGGACAGTGTCATATGACTCAACCTACCTGTAGCTCTTGCAGGACAGTGTCATATGACTCAACCTACCTGTAGCTCTTGTAGGACAGTGTCATATGACTAAACATACCTGTGGCTCTCATGGGACAGTGTCATATGACTAAACATACCTGTAGCTCTTGTAGGACAGTGTCATATGACTAAACATACCTGTAGCTCTTCTAGGACAGTGTCATGTGACTAAACATACCTGTAGCTCTTGTAGGACATTGTCATATGACTAAACCTATCTGTAGTTCTTGTAGGAAAGTGTCATACGACTAAACATACCTGTAGCTCTTGTAGGACATTGTCATATGACTCAACCTACCTGTAGCTCTTGCAGGACAGTGTCATATGACTAAACATACCTGTAGCTCTTGCAGGACAGTGTCATATGACTAAACCTACCTGTAGCTCTTGTAGGACATTGTCATATGACTAAACCTACCTGTAGCTCTTGTAGGACAGTTGGCCTCATCTGATCCATCTACACAATCATTATAATCATCACACTGAGAGGCAGAGGAGTAACAGCCTTGCCCGTCATCACATCTAAACCGACTGCCACAGTCCACATAACAGTTCATCTCATCTGACTTATCATTGCACTTCGTTAAGCCGTCGCAGCGTTCGTACTCAATGTAGCAGGTTTGGCCAAAGTCGCAGGAATACATGCTGCAATACGGCCTTCTCGTTGTTGTTGTTGTGGTTGTGATTGTGTCGCACTTGCCGGTCAGAATACACTTGCGTCTGGACGGTGTGAGATACGAAAAGCAGAACAGTTCATCAACTCCATCCTTACAGTCTGCTATCTGGTCACAGCGATCTGACAGACGGTAGCATTTGGACTCATTGTCGCATGGAATTTTCAAATCTGAAAATTGCATATAAATGTGTTATATGTGTTCACCATCACTATGATGATCATACATGAACAATCTGCAATGAACCTACGCATGGTTGACACTTTCCACCCGGTCCTGTCTGTTTTCCTCTCACCATATTTCTGCTGGCCTCATATAAGTAAAATACCCTGAGTATGGTGCAAAAACTCAACCAAATAAACAATGAACAAATGACTACACAAAAGCCTTGACGAAAAAAATGTGCGTTCAATAGAGAAATGGGAGCCTTCTCAACTTACTGATAAAACTGAATAGAAAGAAAAATAAAAGTTGGCCAGTGTACAGAATTGAACTCTCATCCCACAAGGGAACAAGTGATATTGAGCTGAATTTTTCTGGAAGATCTTCATTATGCCATTATTAAAACCTCAGTCTGTGTGAAAACATGGTTAAAATGATAACAAACGAGATTCCTACATTGTCAAAAAAGTAAACTGCAGTGTATTATTACTAAACACTGCTGATGTAAGTCACAGAGCATAATAAGTGACATTCGCATTTCACATTGCGCACCACTGCCCTCGCCACAACAGCAAGGTTGAAGCATCGGCTGTTAAGTCAAAAATTAGCACACACCTCCCCTGGAATGCGAGATTTTGCTACATTTCTGTTAAAAAAAATGGTGGTCGTCTGAAATAGGAAAATGACTTTTCTTTTGCCTTTTCCGCTTAAATTGCCTCGAGCCACACATGACATAATGCATAGCTGGTGTAAAGGCACAAATCATTCCATGCTTTTTGCACGTTCCTGACATTACTCCAGTGTAACCGCCTTTCTCAACGTCATATCTGCCTCATTCAAAGTCACATGAAGAATATTATCTTGTCAGAACTGGCAAATTTTATAAAAACTACTGAAGATTTTAGTTTTGAAGATCTTTTGGTTATCGGGGCAAAATAGCCAGTGTTCCTTTAATATCAAATATCAAAAACTTTTTGAACAATGAATCCATTTATTATTTCCCCCTACTTTCTCTTGGAACTGGAATAAGCTGGTCACCGTCGTATAAGTAAAACATTCTTGAGTACGGCGTAAAATACCAATCAAATAAATAAATAAGACGTAACACAAGATTTTTTTTTGAGGCATGACATTATAAGAAGTGGAATCTTGCCTATTAAAGCCTGCAGTATGTGGGTTCTGTTAGGACAGTGAGAATCAAGTTCTAGGCAACAGAATGTAATGAAACAAGGATAGTAATAAGCCTTTGAGAGTCACGCAATGAAGTTGATGTTTTTCAGCATAAAGGTTGAATACATAATTATATATATATCAGTATAATATATTTAGTTTTCCAAAGCTTTCTATTGCATTTAAATAGGGCCAGAATTTTTTTCCGAATGCATTAACAACAAAAAAAGAAAAAAAAAACAAAAAAGGAGGAGGTTTATCCACTCTACCATACACAAGTTTACAAAATTAAAATCTGTCTTAAAGCTACAGTAGCTCTTCAGTTAACTTCTACCCCTTTAACCCTTTAACTAGCCATGAGCCATTTTCTGAGTTCCCACTACCCACAGTTTACTCCTAACCACCCACCCTTTAAATGGGAGAGTGACCTTCAGGGATGTGATTCAGTGCAGCCTTATTGGACTTTACAAAATGAGTGTTACCTTTACAAAATGAGTGTTACCTTTACACACTGGCGCCGCACATGCTGAAGACAAGATGTCCTCACACGACCTTGATTTTGGACAATAAATCATGTGCACGGGACAAGGATCATTGAAATCTGAAATAACAGCAACAAAGATCAGCAAATCAGTATTCTGCAAGGGGTCTGATAATAAGACCAAAATTAATTTTTTTATTTATAAGATTCACATTTTACATTGTACCCAAGGATATTTCACTTAGTTGTTGGCAGCCATTTGAGCAAAAAATGCAAAAATTGCTCACTTGGGCAAAAAAAAGATGAATTTTGGATCCATTTCTGCAAATTATCGGGAGATAGGTCAACTTATTTGCTTTTATTTCTTTTCTTCTTTTTTTCATTTTTTTTCCTGAAGAATGGTTATTTATTGATTATTACATGTTAAATTCATTCTGGAGATTTTTTTATTGATACCCTCGAAAGAGGGCAGGAAATTCCAGCCATGATTCTTTGTTGGGGAAAATTGTGTATACACAAACACACAAAAACATGGTAGGTTTGTAGAAATTGTTTGCCTTACCCTGGCTAATGAAAAACATTTAATATTCTGAAAAAAAAAACAGCATTGAAAGAAAAATAAGAAAAAAAGGAATTTTATCAAAGCCCAAAAACTTTACAGAAGGGCGACTGATTGAAGAGTTTGTTGGGCTACATGCATCACATTTGCTCCCAATGAGCATGTTTTTAAAGATGTCCTGAAATCCTTAATTTTTAAGGGTAGTAATTTAACATTCACATTTGTTGAATAATATCCCAACTTTAGCGAGCTTTACTACAAAAAAAAATGTGAAAAAAAAAATGATTGGATGGTTTTAATTTTTTTTTTTGGGTTGTCATAGTTGTCCCAAAGAAACAACTTTTGAATTCATGTCTTCAATGCCAGCTGAAAAGGAAAAGGCCTGGAAGTTCATGATATATATATACATGTACTGCAGTCATGTGATTTTTAAACTTGAGACAGTAAATTTATTGAATATACCCTAATTCCTTTACTGGTTAGGGTAATCTTTGATAAATTTTCATTTTTAATTTACTTTGATGCAAATTAAACTCTACCTTGCATACATATACATGTAACAGTTCATTTGGAGTGAGTGAGTGCTTGGGGTTTAACGTCGTACTCAACAATTTTTCAGTCATATGACGACGGAGGAATCTTTAGGGTGCATGTACGTGTAATGTGCCTCCTTGTTGCAGGACGGATTTCCACCGCTCTTTTATTTAGTGCTGCTTCACTGAGACGACTTACCGAAGGCAAGTAAGTCGCCCCGCCCGAGCCATTATACTGATACGGGTCAACCAGTCGTTGCACTATCCCCTTCATGCTGAACGCCAAGCGAGGAAGTTACAACTTCCTCTTTTAAAGTCTTAGGTGTGACTTGATCAAGGGTTGATCCTGGATCTACCGGTCCCAAAACGGATGCTCTACCAAGTTCATTTGGAACCAATCCCTATCTTTAAAATTGCTTTTTAGTCTCTCGTGTGTGCAATACACATTCATTTATTGTGAAAACTACATTCTTTGCATTTACATGACAGAGTGTTCTGATCTTGAGTGAGCTTAAAAGGAAATTCCTCAACCTTTCCTTATCCAAAAGAGCAAATTTCAATGCAATTGTAACAAATTTAACCTAATTAGACAAAACTACATTGGTTGGATTTCAGGGCTTCACAAAAACCATAATTTGATCAGTCTACACGGAATAATGCCTTCAGAATATGCTTAAATAAACACCTTGAAAACAGGCTAAATGGTTGAAAAATTATATTCGCAGGTAAATCATCTATCTGGATTACATCAATGAGTCCTTTGCAAGATAAATTTGTTTCAAGGCAGTTCAGTGACAGGAAAAGGGAAATATATGGTGTCAGTAACCCTCAATACACATTTGTAGTTTTTCACTTCAAACAATGTTCAATAATACCAAATTCTGAGAAGGTTTACCTTGGCCACTGGAGCCGGCAATCCACACAAATCCTGAAACAGAAATTAGTAATTAAACAATAGTAAGAGCTTTGTAGTTACAAATAAATATTATTATACATTTATGTATTTACAATACATCAACTGTCTCCATCTAGCGGTAACCCAACTTCTTCAACCTTTCCAACCACCTCAGCAACCTCTATTTTGAAACATTCTGAGAAATCTATAGGGCCTAGAGAAATAATTTGGAAGTTTTATGAAGTTAGCAGCTTTGGTGACACAAACAAATCATTTAAGTGTCATTTTCCTAATAACTGTATGAATAAAGTCCAGCCAAAAATAAGGCTTTACAAGTTGAAAAGTTTGAAGATGTACAGTAACTCTGCTTAATGTTAGATTTACAAAAAAAAAAAAAAAAAAAATTGTTTATTTATATGGTTAATGTGTACCCCAGTCCCCATACAATAATCATTATATTATTATTTTATTTATTTCTTTTGGTGCTTTATAACACAGTCAAAAATATATATGGATTTATATGGAGTTAGGAAACCTCACAACCTTCCTGTATGACTGGAGAGGAAGCCAGCATTCTGTGAGACAGGTCAGAAATTGGAGGTCACGTGACCACTCTTTCACTCTGAAAACAAATGGCTGCCCAATGTTAAAACACTGGGGAAAAGGTCACTTTTTGCCACTTCTCTAGCGACCAGTCAGGCATGGTTGTACAAAATTACATCACGAAAGCTCTGCAGAAATAGAATATCTGGCAAGCTGAAAGTTATACAAATCCAATGGATACAAGATCTCTGACAGCGATTCAAAAATTTCTACGCAATAACGTTGGGAGGACCGTTTTCTTCACCCATGCCGTTTGTTACTAAAGAGATCATGTGGACTATAGCTTTTGATCCCTCTTACAGAATGGGGTTTTGACAGTCAGGTGCCCTGGGGCCAAACATTGTGAAAAGAGTAATTGGACAGGCCGGGACGTTAGTACCGGTAATCAACTGTTTTCTGAAATTTTACGATGCTTCCTTTTGGAGTGAATGCAATCCATAACTGTGTGCGCCACTGAAACATTATCCAGAACTACCTAACCCGAGATGGATGTTTCAACTCCTCTCTTTACATTGGGCTGGTGGAGTGCCACCAGTAAACCATACACTGTTCCACACCATGCCTGATAAGTCCTTTCTAAACAATGGCTGCAGTCCAAATGTCAATTTTGGCTCTTACCTCTCAGCTCACCCGCACATACATCGTCCCAGGTATATTCCATTCGGTAATGGCACACTAGCCCCGTATTCACGACACGGCAGACCATTTTTATACAAGGCGGCCATTAGGCTCATTTTCTCAGGTTTATTTATTTATTTAATTGGTGTTTTACGCCGTCCTCAAGAATATTTCACTTATACGATGGCGACCTGCATTATGGTGGGAGGAAACCGGGCAGAGCCCGGGGGAAACCCACGACCATCTGCAGGTTGCTAGCAGACCTTCCCACGTACGGTCTTTTCAGGTTTAACGTGCATGTATCTATAAATGTGGCAAAATGGCTGCTGCTTTAGCGATGGCAGTGAGGTGAATTCGGGTCTAGTATGTCCTTACCGAGTGGAATATACATGGGATGTTGCGTGTACAGGTGAGTTGAGAGGTAAGAGCCAAAATTGACACCACTTTTGGACAGCAGCCATTGTTTGGAAAACACTTATCAGACATGGCGTGAATACGTGTATGATTTGCCATTTGTTCCCACGGAGGCTACGATACTCCGCTAGCCCAATATTACAGGGGAAAGTTGAAGCAGCCACCTGAGGTTAAGTGTGGGTCACAACAACAACGACGGCCACAACCAGCTGTCATTTGGTGTCTGTCAGTCACGTATTCGTCAAATTCCACGTACCTAGTACCACAGCTACCACGAGAAATGGTTCTCCATTCATATCGTTGTCCCCTTGAGATATCTGTATGAGCTACACTGTGAGAACAGCTGAAAATATTTTGAGAAACACACCAAAACCTGAGCTATAATGCAATAACAGGCAAGAAACGACAATGGATGAGTCAACCCGGATGTTTATCTGTGTTGGAGACTCGTACCTTACGATGCTACCGCTTATGGGATAGCCGCAGACATACCACCGATATTTGTCGTCTTAAAATGGGCATTTTATACACACATTTTTTCGTGCATACTCCATGTAACTTTTCCGAAAAATTTCATGTATTTTTGTGTTATTTAATGAGGAATTTATTTCATATTTCGGTGTATAACTTAACTCGACTGGGTCTTAGATCGGCTACATTTGGGAACTGAGCTCAGTCACACCATGAAGGTATATAGGCCTATATGCCTTCATGGTCACATGTAGGGAAGTTCGTGAGTAACTTGCCCAAGGTCAGTGGTTTAACCCGGGCATACCGGATTTTTCCACTCACAATGGTCAAACATATCCTATGAGTGAACAGGCCTATTCTTGAAATTCTAGCCTTTCTAATTTAAGAAAACGCATTTTTAGACTTGTCTATAATCATGGCAGGAATTAAGGCATTTTTGGATAAGAAAGTCTACCTTACTAACATGTCAGCCAACCAGCCTCGATTCTGTATACCTTAAAAGCCTGAGCCAAACCAGTGATATATGGATTCGATCACACAGCCGCACTGGTCACGGGTCTAGCCTAACTCCATGCGCACTAACGCTTTAATTAGATGCGCTTTGGTCAGGGAATGTCGTGTATATTCATTTATTTATTCGATTGGTGTTTTGTATGGAAGCCGGATGAGGACATCTCAACCCATGGCACGCGGCACGATGACGGTGCAAATCGCGCGCGAATGGCACCGTTCTCGTCCCCGCGGTCCGCTACACGCTGGGCGCGACACGAGGGGACATATTTTCTAATCCCACGGGGTTACACTAGTTTGAAGCAAGACTTCGAGCCACTTCATGCTAGTAAGTCGCGCAGCCAGGCATTTCCCGTGTCTCCATTACGTTAGATGTAAGGTACACACGATGCGCGGAGTGTCCGTGAACGAGCCTAAAATTAGACTTGTTTATTTCGAGTAGAGCCTGGAAGTGGACCTGTACAATGTACATCCTTAGGGCAATGAAACAAACACAATGAAGTGATCGTATTTAATTCCATATAAGAAAATACTGACAGAAAAGAACCTTACCATTCGTTTGTAAACATTATATTTATTTATTTGATTGGTGTTTTACGCCGTACTCAAGAATATTTCACTTATACGACGACGGCCAGCATTATGGTGGGAGGAAACCGGGCAGAGCCCGGGGGAAACCCACGACCATCCGCAGGTTGCTGCAGACCTTCCCACTTACGGCCGGAAAGGAAGCCAGCATGAGCTGGACTTGAACTCACAGCGACCGCATTGGTGAGAGGCTTTTGGGTCATTACGCTGCGCTAGCGCGCTAACCGACTGAGCCACGGAGGCCCCTTGTAAACATTATATGAATCCGGGTTTGTCTCATTATTAACATACTAGCAGGCTACAGTGCAGATGCAGATGAAAAGATATCACATAGAAATACAGACATGGGTGGATTGATATTACATAGATATAGGAGGATACAGAAAGATGCAGGAAAAACACTATATCAAAAGGGGAATCAGTACTGAGAAAGGGCGGCCATTAGATCAAAGTACACGCAGTTCAGTAAAACCTGTACTCATGTTCCTGGTCAGTGAAAATGAATGAACGGCGGCAGACCAGAAACATCACGAGATCAATACATTCACTTCGGCGGAAATGGCGTGCTGCTGACGTCAGATGATAAATACTGACCACGAACCTCATGTGAACAATGCAAGCATGTACCCACACAGTTATATCATAGGTGTAGCTCAGTGATCATCCTGCGTTGTCTCATTGATTTATTATTTATTTGCCCTACGTGGGAAGGTCCCTCAGCAACATGCGGATGGCCATGGGTTTCCCCCGGGCTCTGCACGGTTTCCTCCCACCATAATGCCGGTGAAATATTCTTGAGTACGGCGTAAAACACCATTCAAATAAACAAATAAATAAATATTATTTATTTTACTGATGTTTTATGCCGTACCGAAGAATATTTCACTTATACGACGGTGGTCATCATTATGGTGGGAGAAAACCAGGCAGAGCCCTGAGGAAATCTCCACTAATGAGGAAGCTAGCATGTTCTGGACTTGAACTCGCGGCCCCGGGAACATTATGCTGCGATAGGACGCTAACGATCATGCCACGAATGGCCTCTATTGGATATTAGGATATTATGTTCAATATTACAGTAAACTAAGCATAACTCAAACAATTACAGACTTTCTGCGATTTTTAGATTGTACATTGTATGTACGTTCTTGTAGTTGGTTGAGATAGAACTGGATGTAGTCTACAATCCAATTTTTCCCCCAGTGATCTTAACAGATTAGTTACAAACAGGCGACGCTTTGTACGATTTTCAACCCCGGCCTGACATGGACTTTGTCACCACAATGGACGTATGTTGCCGAGGTCAGGGATGGTCCTCATACAGCAGTTTCACCTCCGAGCATGTGAAGAACAATTAAATTGATGATTTATTTATTTGATTGTGTTTCACGCTGCACTCAAGAATATTTCACTTATACGAAGGCGGCCAGCATTATGATGCAGGGAAACCGGGCAGAGCCCGGGGGAGACCCACGACCATACGCAGGTAGCTGCGAGACCTTCCCAGAGACGGCCAAACAGGAAGCCAGCATGAGCTGGACTTGAACTCACAGCGACCGCATTGATGAGAGGCTTAGGGGTCATTACGCTGCCCTAGCGCGCCAACCAACTGAGCCACGGAGGCCCCAGAACAATTAAACGTCAGGAATCTGATCTCCAATGTATGATATGCTGATGTCAGGCCTGTTGCCTGAATGACGCAAGAAGGTAGTCTGTTATTATAACGCATTACTGTGTCACATTTAACATAATACTGTGCCATAATCAACATGACATCCTGTTAATGTAATAGAATATTTATGTTAAATAAAAAGGATATGTGTGTCATATTTAACAGAATAATTTGTCGCAATAGTGGGAATACATTGTAACATCACTCAGACAACGGAGTTTCTATTAGAGTAATTTTTTGAGTGTATAGAGTTGTGCCAGGGTTTGTCTTAAAGCCGGGATACCCCTGAGAGAGGATAAACGATTGGCTGATAAACTTTTCTAATATATCTGTAGTATCTTTCTGGAAGGCGATTATTTTGATAATGTAAAACACTGTATTATTTGTAACAGGAATTATCATGAAGTGGGATCACCGCCTGTTCACGATTTCTTATCAGAACAC
Source organism: Liolophura sinensis (assembly GCF_032854445.1). Lineage (NCBI taxonomy): Eukaryota > Metazoa > Mollusca > Polyplacophora > Chitonida > Chitonidae > Liolophura > Liolophura sinensis. The sequence goes on along the minus strand of NC_088298.1, from coordinate 23,134,852 downwards.
GACCCTAGGCGTATACACCGCTTACAGCTGCAATACAAGTAGAAAACAGTTGCCATGGCAACTGAGTCAGAGCCTAAGAAATTCGTACATGGTCCGCGTCTCCTTCGTGTAGCCGGGACGTTTTGGACTAAATTCACCAAGTCCAAGTCTCTTGCTGTTAGTTTTGGGGAAGTCTAGGAGATAAAGCACTTTTTTGGAGAAGATACAAGTGTTTAAGATGACTAGGAATATGACCGAAGACGACTTTTTAAAAAAGAATTTCCACGTAAACCCGCATTCATATTAACACCAATGTATCAGTTTAACTTTCTTTTCGCAAATCTATACTTCACGCATGACTTACTTTTCGCACAATAAAATCAGCCCCTGAAATCCGCCATTAAATACAGAAAGATGTCCTTCTAGTTAGAAAATTGTCATCGTAACACAATTTCTCTTCATAGCGCCACTTGCTAGACGCCACATACGTAGCCCGCTACTCTTCCAGTGTCATCACCAATTTCATTGGCCCAATGAATTTCATTCTTACAGTATTCTATAAGGTACAGCATCCTTCTTCAAAACAATCGACTAACATTTCTCAAAGTTTGAAATCAATGTAAAACATCAGATAACATTGTTTTATTCCTTAAATTAAATTATAAGTATTGACTGCAATATTTTTTTAGGTTTATTGGGTTCAGCTGCCTGCTGTTTGACAGACCCCCATTGTACACATCTAATCTTCTTAACATTCATAAATACATTGCTGCTTGCCTTACTGGCCCCCGGATAACGAAGCGGATAAAATTTCGAATATAACAAGGTCAAAATATTGTTGACAAAGTAAATTTTAGGTATGTTATTGCGCAACAAATTTCAGCTAAAATAAGGGAAAGGAACATACCAAATTTAGTGACAAAAATTCTGACTTAAGTCTAAGATGACTTATTTTGATCCCGTTTTTCCCGTGATCCCGTTTTTGACTGGTTTAACACATCCATGACGAAGTGATAATGACTTACTGCTGGACGACTGCAGACTCCGTCGTTTGGCAGCTGAAACCCCGATATTTATAAGCTGATCCACTTTAAAAACGCACCAACATGAATCCATGAAAATATCATGATAGTTTGAGAATAACAACGGAAATCTCCATGGTTAGCAGTTAAGGATGTTGTCAGGTTTGATAGCCTTTGTGTGAGTTGTTACCAAAACGCAACAGGGAATAGTACTGAAAAACACGTTTTCACGCCTGAAAAGCACGAAAAATTCAGAGTCATTATTTTTTGGTGCACAAATGGGGCATTCAATGGCTATCCGCCTAATCGCTGTAGCAACGGAATAGCACTGAGAACGCGATGTCGAATCTGACTCCTGAGGAACGGGAGGGCGTCATCGCCTTGACTGGAGTTGGCCTGACTACTAGAGCCATAGCAGCAAGGTTTGGATGTCACCACAGTACCATCACAAGACAGAACCAGCGGGTTCAGCAGGCGGAGCGCATATAATCACTGAGGCACGCACACTGGTTACTGGCATGGCGTTCTCTTCTCTGACGAATCCAGATTTTACCGCCGAGGGACGTGTACGTGTCTGGCGTCGCCGTGGTAAACGCTATCACGATGACTGTGAAGAGCAGATTGATCGATGGGTCGCCAAAAGCGTGATGGTTTGGGTGGGTGGGTGGGGGGGGGGGGGAATATCACTTGTCATCACAGAACACAGCTCCATGTATGCACTGGTCGTCTTAATACAATTTACTACAAAAACAATTTACTAAAAAAGACTTCACCCTGTCCATCAACACCAGAGCTGCATACTTTCCAACAGGACAACACCAGAGCATATACAACACGGTCATCTATGGACTTCGTGTCACAGAATAATGTACCTGTTATGTCACGGCCTGCCTTACCTCCCGATCTATCGCCCATCGCCAAAGTTAGAGATCTCGCATTTGTCCAACAACCAGGATACCACAAGCTGTTATCCCGAGACTGATAGTGCCCAAAAGAAGATGTTGTGTGGCACACATTGTAAACAGGTGTGGTCACACACGGTATACTGACTTTGCCTTTCAACGTCTGGTGTGTTCCATTTCCTCTACATTAAATCTTTGTAACTTGCCATCACTATTGCGTAACTCACTTAGCTGAATGTGAAAGTAAAACAATTCACCTCTTTACCTCTGGTGCGTTTTTAATGCGTTTAAGCATAGTTGATTGATATAGTACATTAGTCAAATAACTTTGTATTTCGTCGAACTGGTGCTTAGTTACACAACTCTTCGCGGATCGAACGCGGAACCTGCAGACAGAGAGGGAGACACAGATGATGCATGAATTTCATACGCTCCGCCTCAGGCCTTGTCACAGCTGATTTCTAGTAGTTGTGGGTCGCATGCGCATACGGTCGTGTTCAGATAAGAAATCGTGAACACAAACTGATTCCCACACCATGATAATCCCTGTTACAAACAAAATAGGATAGGAATTCTGAACCAGTGACGTATAAGAAATTGCCTTGATTTTTTCACCTAATTCTGTTTAAGCCATAGTGTTAGAAAGGGAGCAATTTGTTACTATTCAAACATATGCAGTATGAGCAGTTGGAACAAAACTCTAGCTGAGATAAAGTGACAAGAAGTCGTGTTTCACTGCTTCTATGTAACCATTTGTCAGCTGTTTGTCAGGAAGGTCTTCCAGCAACTTGCTAATCATAATGCTGACCGCCGTCGTATAAGTGAAATGTTGTTGAGTATGACGTAAGACACCAATCAAATAAATAAATAGTAAACTATATGAGCACTCATTCAAATTGGCCTTTGAAGATTTGGACACGCCAAGACAGTAGCACATGTAACCTGCATCTCACAACCTGTCGGTCAAAACTTTGCCGATAGGTGTCGCTTCTGGACAAGACAGTTCCACTTATATCACTGATCGAATCATTTACAATCAGGAGTACGTATCATAGCCATTTCCTTCTGTTCCTGAAAAGCTCTGACTTTCATTATATCAGAATCGGTAATTATTTATTGTCTGATCTTCTTAAAGCGACTTTAAGGACTCGTTTGTCGTCATATGACTGAAAAATTGTACGACGGTAAACCTCAATCGCTCACTCATTGACTCTTAAAGCGTTTTCCTACAATCCAATAAGACTGCCTAGTCACGTGACACATGACACTCAAAAGTTTACTTACTGAAGCCCACATGTTGGTCCATAACATGAATTTCTCTTCATTTTGGCGCAGACATAATGCAAAGTTGTGGAACGTTCGAGAAGATTCCTAAATGACTCGTGAAAACGGCGAATAAGGTGCAGGGAAATGGGCACCGTTTTTAACTATTGTAAGTACTCCGTCTATCGTAAATATGTATTAATAAGTATCTAGTGTGCCTTTAATATTGAGAACATAGTGATGCTTCTGAAATTATTATCGTTATCTTTACGATTGCAACCGACGGTTTCACGAATATTTACGAAGCTTTTACGAATAGCTAAGAATTATTACGAGCCTACGTCCAGTTACGAAATTCTTGAAATTATCGCGGAGTTGAAAAAATATACCACAATTCATTGCGAATGCTAACGAATCAATACGTAAGACCACGATTGCAAACACGATTAAATTACGACGTCAACCCTTAACGGTTCGGGAAAAAGTTCGTTTAAGTGTGAACGGGGATCTATTGGGAAATTCGTCATAACAGCAAAATTTCCTTAAAGAAAGCGTAAATCAATATACTTATAGAGAAAGCATGCATTTACATCTAGCACAAACATAGCCCTCTTCACTCAGCTGTAAAGGTTTTGTCACGTGACCTGCAAATATGGAGAAAATGGCGCTTTTTTGCACTTTGATCGCAGTTTGGGAAAAAAATACATGGCAGGCAGAAGAAGGAAGACAAGATTTTTTAGGAGGACGTCAAAATACCATGTTTTGGCTCCTTTTTTGTCTCCTTGATTTTAATTTAATTTAATTGTTTATTAGTTCATAGAGGATTTCTGATATCCTAACGGCCACTAAAATCTCCTCAACATAACTTTGAAGAAATATTTATTTATTTATTTGATTGATGTTTTACGCGTTCTCAAGAATACTTTACTTATACCACGGCGGCCAGCATTATGGTGGGAGGAAACCGGGCACACGCAGTAAAAAAGCGGACCAAGAACGGAGCCTTTGGGAACTCAGGATTCACTCGGGTATATGTCAGATTCAATTCCATTTAAACACACTTTCATTTATCTGTCAGTTAAGTAGTTCTTAATCTATGTAATTAGCAGTTCTCCATTACCCAACTGTCCCAATTTCAACAAAAAAACATTCATTCCACAGTTTATCAAAAGTCTTGCTTACATGTAAGAAAACTAAATACCTATGATTTCCATTATCTAGACTTCTGTATCTACATGTGTTATGTACGATTCTAGTTAGCTGAAATATTGTTAAGTTGCTGTGTTTGAATGTCTTTCGATGATGTTAGGCCTTAAGGTTACAAATGCGCTATTCAAACTGGGTCCAAGATTTGCTTCCAACCAGGAAGTGTGAACGAGCCCTGATTGGATAATACTGCCACATACGGAGACATTTTCGGATGTTGATAGACTATAAATTTTGACCCTGTTATTTTATATCTAGTTAAAATAGAATGTTGTTTGTTTTGGATAGAAATGAACATTTCCAAGTGTTATTACCCGCCTCCTGGATGTTGTCAAGGTAACAAAATGTTATGAATTCACTTCCAACAACCAGAGTTCAAAAAATGTGGTCATGCTACGTTGATTTTTGTTTATATGGTGTAGAGAAAAATACAAGCTGCATGTGGCATGGCACTGTATAACGCGAATGTTAGGGCATATATATATATATATATATATATATATATATATATATATATATATATATATATATATATATATATATACACACATATATATATATATATATATATATATATATATATATATATATATATATATATATATATATATATATATATATATATATATATTTTTTTTTTTTTTAATGTTATAGTTGACAGATTTACTACATTAATAGTACGGAAAATCAATGCGTTCGTGTAACCTTAAACTGTACGTCTCTAGCTTCGCCATGTATACTATCTGCCAGTTTGATGATGCCACTTCCGGTTTTGACAAAATTGCAGATTGGGAATCAAGTACATAACTGCTTCAGACAGGACTAATTTCACAAAACCTCTTCAACAGTGTAGAAATTATTGGCAAGAGGGAGTTTTGGTCACATGACATATTCATCCAATACCAAGCTTGTACAACTTTTAATCGAAAGTGTCTTCTTTAAAAAAATTAAACATACCCAGGCTTTGTGCAACTGCAGTTTGCAATTCAGCACAACCGCATTAGGGTTTGTTAGCATTCTGTGGCTGGTTACGGGTTTCCCCCGGTTTCTTCCCGATTTCCGTACATTATAATGCTACATTATAATCGTATCAGTGAAATAATATTGAGAAAGGCGTAGACCACCAAATAAGTAAGTAAGTATGTAAATAAATAAATAAATAAATAAATACATATAAAAATACATAAATAAATTTAAAAAATCGCATCAGCCGTTGAGCAGAAGAACACTATTTTTGATTTGCACAAAATCCAAGCCACGTGATGAAAACTGTCTAAAATTCCACATGCACAACTTCAGGTCCTTACCTAAAACATACTGAAATTTCATGAATTATTAGGCTGTATCAAGTCTAAAGATTTAAATTTCATTGATAAAAAAATTATTTTCAAATGTGTCCATACATTTATTAATCACACAAACCGATTTTCTAACCATGCTAATGGCGAGGGTAATGTCAATGTTACTGTTTAGTAAAATCAGCCACGAGTCACGAACTAACTATCTATATACTATTTTTGTGCATATTTAGGTCTTTTGTCATAGAGTTGTCCTATCTCTTATAAGTATAAGTATACCTATATTTAAATTTGATAGTTTATATAACTATATCTGATTAGCTATTTCCTAAAAAAAAAAAAAACACTCAGCAATATTTGATGAAAATACTAATAGACACAACAGATACATTTATTTATTTATTCATTTGATTGGCGTTTTACGCCGTACTCAAGAATATTTCACCTATACGACGGCGGCCAGCATTATGGTGGGAGGAAACCGGGAACACACAGGACAAAAGCAGGTCTATAACGGAGCCTTTGGGAACTACCTAACACTAAAATCCATGCTGTCTTCTTTAGGCACGTCGAAGACTTGGTGATATGGCTAGGGTAACCATGCGTCAGGCCTGGTGTTTTCTTTTGCTTCTGGCCTCGCATGCGACCTTGTCGTTCTTGATCCAACTAATATATGTCGAGCAGACAATTTCGTACATGGGAAGAAAGGTCAGTCGCTTCCGCCTTCTACAAGATTTACGTGCTGACTACGAGACAAGGCTTGGAGAAATGCCGACACATAAGTACAAAGAGTCTAACAGTTTCTTACACGTCAGTATCGAATGTGTCTCTGACGGAGACGACCAAAAACACCAGTCTCTCCAAAACGAAGCGTATTCTGGTGTGGACTAAATTCTTCAAAAGCAGAACCTTTTTTCCTGACATGACACCAATGAAGGTGAAGAATTGACATGTGACGTCACCACTGACAAAGCTTCTCACGAACAATGCAGTTATTATGAATGGGTGGAACTTAAAGTTTAAGGCTCTCCCTACAAAACGTTTACCCAGTCAACGTTGGATTTTCTTTACCCATGAGCCCAGACATAGGTTTCTTTTCTCCATGGAGAAATACAACGGTGTTTTTAATTGGACGCTTTCATATAGACTGGATTCAGAAGTTCCATTTCCCTTTGCTAGGTTTGTCAGAAGGGAGAAGAGGCTGTCTAGTGCAGAACATCATGACTTGATTGTCAATATCCTCAAGCGGAAGACACGATTGGTAGCGATAATGAAGAGCAACTGTAACAACACCAGACATGGAAGACTGCAGTTTGTCCAGAAGATACGACAACATTTTCCCGTGGATATTTATGGTACATGTGGCGATCTGTCGTGTCCCAGACATTCTGGGAAATGTAACACGATTACGTCGTCCTATAAGTTTTATGTGTCTTTTGAGAACAGCAACTGTCGTGAATACATTTCCGAGAAAGTTGCCAGACCACTCATTAAATAGGAAGCTGTGCCCATTGCCTTGGGAGAGCCAGAAGAGGATTTCGCCAGAGTTCTTCCCCCTTGATTCCTACATCAGCGCACAGGGCTCTCTGTCCGCGGCTAGATTGACCGAGTATATCCAAAAATTGTACAACGGATATCATTCCTGAAGAAGGACATATATCCATCAATCATTCAATTTTTGTGAGGAGTGCAAAGCTCTGCGCGATCGTCCTTGTCCGGTCCAGTCATATAGGGACATCGCCAACTGGCACGAACAGGACATTTGCAAATAAACAAGATAGCTGTTTGATTGGGATTTTTTCTTGCGGAAAAAAAAGGCCGCGAGGGCAGGTTAAATAATTATATCCTTAGGCAGTCACTCCTAATTCAAGAAAATACGTTGTTATACTTCAGAATTAAGAGTCGTTCTGAAACTAGTATTAAGGTTTTACAGTCTTTGTGACCTTTGAGATTTTTATGGACAAATTTTCAAGTCGTTAAAATGACAAAATATACTATAAAAACTAGATCTGGTCTGAATTAGGTGGTGTTGGTAATGTCAGATTTTGTCGGTCTAAGGAATTTCATTGTCGAGTGAGAAAATGAGAGAAAACTTAAATGTGGAGAATACATAAAAATACAAGTAGTTCAGATGAATGAGTGCGAAGTTAGTTGTAAATGTGGTCGTCATTACTTTCTTCTATTTTTCTTTAAAGAGAGAAAGACACTTAAAAATAATGTTTGTATGGTGGGTTTTTGGGACCACCTCTTGATATTATCTTTGCATAACAATGTTTTAAACGTACCTGTAAGACATGTTTAATGTATTTGCGCTAACATTCGATCCTTTCAGTTAACAATTGCGTTAAACCTGGATTTTGATCATATGTATATTTTAATATGTTCATAAATATTTTAGTCAATAAAATAAGTACATTTATTAGTCATGTATTTTAACATCCTCATTTACAACATGGAACAGTGCTATGTCATAATATCACAATATAATTTAAGATGTAGGGCATAGGTTTATTTGTTTATTTATTTGATTGGTGTTTTACGCCGTACGCAAGAATAGTTAACTTTTACGACGGCGGCCCTCATTATGGTGGAAGGAAACCGGGCAGAGCCCGGGGTGTAGAGCATAGAGAGTAAAACCAGAGCAGTGACGACAGTGTCATAGGTGGCAAATCGTCACAGGTAACCGGTGAAATACGGCTACAGCATAGAGAGTAAAACCAGAGCAGTGACGACAGTGTGATGGTAAATGGCCTTAAGTAACCGGTGAAATACTGCTCATGTCAATTTATCAAAGTCATGGTTTTATCCTAACTGTTCATGTAAGTGTATAAATAGTAGCAAATTGCACACCTCTAGCATAATGGCTTAAGCAGAATTATGTAAAAAAAAGTACAGTGATGTTAACTGAAATTTATTAGACGTCAGTTGTCTATATAGAATTACTCACTGGCGTCACTCAGACAACAAGCTTCCTATTAAAATTAATACATAAAATTAATATATTATTTTGGTGCAAATAAATAAATCTCTTCCTAACACAGTGAACTCGGCTTTACTCCGGCTTTCTACACGCCCTCATTGCTTGGGGGTCCTTAGTGAAAATAATGATAATTCTTCGGTGCTAATTTATGCTAAAGTATAAAGGTTGCTACTGTTTGAACCTTTACACAAACAGTGAGAACACAACCCTAACTGTAATAGACTGACAAGACGCCGTATTTCACCAGTTGCGTGTGACAATTTGCGAAGTGCTAAGAGAGACACCGGCAATGTTGCATGTGTTTATTTAAAGTGATTACAAGACAGCACGGGGGTTTAGGTGGCCGAGTTGGTTAGCACGCCGGTATGGCGCAATGACCCAGGAGCCTCTCACCAATGTCGTCGCTGTGAATTCTGGCTTTCTCTGCGTCCGTGCGTGAGAAGGCCTGCCGGCAACCTGCAGATGGTCGTGGGTTTCCCGACGTATAAGTGAAATATTCTGGAGTACGGCGTAAACCAGCAATCAAATAAATAAATAAATAAATAAAGGAACAAGTATATGTATATTGCTACAGTGTAACAATTTACGAAAACAGTTGGAACAGCCCTGTCTTTAGGTAAATTCACAAGAGGTCGTATTTCACCGGTTACGTGTGAACATTTCCCAGCTATCATACAGTCGTCGCTGGTCTGGTTTTATTCCCCATGTTGCAGTCTGTTATGACTGGACACATCAGAATTCTGCTTTTGGATCAAGGGTCACCGAGACATTGTTTCCATGTGTGTATTAAAAGTGATTACAAGGCAACATGTATACGTACGTTGCTACTTTGCAACAATTTATGCAAACACACTAAAAAATAATCTGTAACATTTAACAGAAAGTCTTTTGAAAAGGTTAATCAGCCAATCGTCCATTTTGTCTCTGGGGTGGCCCCCCATTAGGACAATCCCCGGTGCAACTGAGTACACTCAAAAAATTACTCTGTTAATTTTAATAGAAACTCTGTTGTCTGAGTGATGCTGGAATGCATTCTGTTGGAATGTTCTGTTAGCAGATTGTTCTGTTCAATGTAACACACACATTCTATTAATTCAACATAACGATTCTATTAGACTTACAGGACATTGTGTTGAATATGACACAATATTATGTTATAATAAATAAAATACATTCTAGCATGACTCAGATAACAGACTTTCTGTTAAATTTAACTTTCTGAGTGCAGTTGGAACAGCCCTGTCTTTAGGTAAGTTGACAAGAAGCCACATCTCACCATATCAACTATTTGATCATTTGCCAAATAACACACAGTGTCGTCGCTGCTCTGGTTTTACTCTCCATGGCGTTGTCTTTTATATTAACCATATACAAACATGATCGCTTTCTGGGTGAAATGGTCTTATTTAAGGGGGTAAAATACCATAAATCTGTGCATCGAAACAGACATTCGTATGGCAGCCGTCAACCGAGACTGACGGTTCCAGGGATCACTTGCACGAAGCCCTGTTAAAGTTAAGGGCACGTAACAACCATGGCGACATAATGCCTACAGTGCTGGTTGCCGTGGTAGTTCAGTGCTCTTAACGTTACAAAGGCTTCGTGCAAGTGACACATGAACAAAAATTGCAAGGTCAATTCCAAAAACGACGTATAACACAAACCAACAAAAAACTAAAAAAGTTTATAAATTGAGACATTAGAGTCGAATCACACAAAGAAAAGCAGTAAACACTTTCCAATGATGTTGGAAAGACGCAAGGTATATTCTAGGCGTATGAGTGAAATCAGTATTCCAATCGTGTATCTTGCTAGTATGTCAATTGCCCATCAGAAAATATGTATCGTTTTGATTGCAACTGTTCATCTATCCAAAGAAATAAATACTTAAAGAGGCAAAATAAGGTCCAAGACACATCTATAGAAATTTATGTGTTTATTTCAAACTTAGGAACTGAGCATCCACATTTGCATTTAGTCACATTGGGAAACGTGTGGTATCGTGAAGTTCAGGTTGGAAATGGTGAATAGTTAGAGCAGAGATTGTATTGGACGGGTGTAACCCCCCTGAGCGTGTCCCACGGCCCATCCGTTTAGCCCCGGAACCGCCTCGTGCACTCTCCCCTGTCCAGCTCATAACCCCTGTCACAGGCCGTGCACGTGTTCTCGTCGGTACAAGCCTGACAGTTCGGGATATTACATCCTGAAATATAAGAAAGCAAAGCGACCTTGAGAAATTTGCCGAAAACATATATAAAATTTGTTTTGGAGCAGATATCAGAAAGCAAAGTGCACCTAAACAGTGTGACGTTGCTGATTGATGTAGTTAGAGACTGACTGATATATTTGAATTGATTGATTTTTTGAGTGTATGTAATCCCCCAGTCTAAGGGATGCCAGTTTGCTTGCGAGAGACACATTGACACGTTCAATTTAAATCTGCCTGAGCCACGTCATTGTTATGGACATATTAAGGGATATATAAAATGGAACTCGAGGTTTTAAGGAAATAAAGAAAGCTTTTCCAAATAATGAACAAAAAAAAGATTTCTAAACATATTTTATCCATAAGAAAGCCAGCATTTTTGCATATTTTCCGCCCATGATCAGGACTTCTCTGGAATTTACGTTTTAGGTGAACTTACTGGGGACGCGAGCCCAGCTTCGTGCCCCCTATACGCGGACTCTTCTGCCCACAGATTTGTTTTGACAGCCCCCACGGCTGACCTCACATTAAGCTAGGTAATGTCCGAACTGACCTCTAGAACCTTTGATACATAGCACTTTAAAGCCATTTTTACTCCTAAAGAAGAAAGCTGACAAGGCTGATGATGTTTTCTCATTATATAGGACACATCCTGAACTACGCATCCTGAACTAAGAAATAAAACTCAATGAACATGCGAAAAAAAGATTTACAATTGAAAGGTTGTGGATAGCGGGATTTACGGGAGGTTGGGGGAGGTGGGAGGGTATAGGGGCTCGAGAAATGGTTTTCCAAATCTGAGATTAAATTAACGCTTCCTGTTTTTGAACGATTGAAACACAATCTATTTACCTATTTAATTATTTCATTGGTGTTTTACGCCGTGCTCAAGAATATTTCACTTATACGACGACTTATGGTGGAAGGAAACCGAACCTAGCCCGGGGAAAAGCCACGACCATGTGAAGCTGCGGCAGACCTTCCCACGCACGGCAGGAGAGGAAGCCAGCGTGTGCAGGGCTTGAACTCATAACGACCGCATTGGGGAATGTTCCTGGACCATTGTGCCGCGGCCTCCCCAAACACAGTCGTGCTAATCAATCGGCAAATACATTTCAGGCCTTTTAATTATTCGATACTGCATTATAGAGTGTTAATAGAATAAAATAAAGACCCCCCCCCAAAAAAAAAAAAAACATTTCCTGCATCATCACTCTTTCGCGACCGCATTACATTTGTCACTTTGCATTATTTGATGTGAAAAGAGAAAGTGAACAACAAATACTACAGTGATTGCCCCGATTCTGCTTTTTCACAATACCAGACCACCAGGGACACGTTTTACAAAGTGATTTCGCACTTCCGTCTTAAATTATATTCTCTAAATTAACTGTATCGAACTGATGAAATTTTGAACGTTGATTCTACGCAACTGTATTACAATTTTAAGTAAGATTGAGCTTAAAATGCTGTGTTGTGAGGAAGATTAAAAATCTCGACATTAGCCCAAAATAACTATGTAAAATAAGGCAGAGTGGAGATTGATAAAAGAAAAGAAAACATAAAAATTGTGCAAATGTTAGGTGAAACAGCGCGAAAAGTTTTTGCTAATATGATTAACATTTCTTTGAGGAGAAAAGTGTACAATATTTTAATCTGGTGAGTATTTAGTACAATCCGTTGTTATATAGAGGCTTTGCATAGTAATGTTGCATAATAATAAATGCATAATAATTTGAGATGTGATGCACGTCTTATAAATTTGACTCAGTGTAAACATGTTATTTATATATTTATGAATATCTTAAACATATAAATATAATTAAACTTTAGGCTAATCACATTAGGTGTAAATTCTAGTACAAATGTAAACGTGCATCACAGGTACTTACTCACTTAGAACATTATTATGCAGAGACAATATATATACACCAAGAGGTGGTCCCAAATACCCACCATACCAAAATTATTTTCAAAGGTATTCTTCTCATTGAAGAAAAATTTTAAAAATACCGAAGACCATATTTATAACTAACTTTTCTTTATGTAATGTTTATGTTTTCTCCACCTTTAACGTAAAGGTGTATTAACGTTGTCTTACTTGTGCAAAATCCCAGTGGGTGTTTGTAGTCGCCCTCGGGACAAGTAGTCACACAGATGCTCATACTGAAAACAAGAACGTAAGAAAATTTAGATCAAATATGGGGGATTATTTATTTATTTGATTTTTGCTTAAGGCTATAATCAAGAGTTTTTCACTCACAAGATGACGGTCAGTTTCATATAGGCGGAGGAAACCAGATTTCCAGAGTTAAACCACAGACCTTCGGCTAGTTATTCACAAACTTTCTATCATGCGACGTGCAGACATTAACACCATATTCGTAGCCTTCAACGGACATCACAAGAACACCGTCGGCCGTTTATTGTCACTAAGGCTCCCCAAAAGATGAGAGCGTGGTGGGGGTGGGGTTGTGAGGGCCTGCACATGTTCCCAGTCCTAAGCCGTCTTTGGACCGCTGCATCTCGCGTGCCTCTCACCAAAAGACCAGTCGTGGAGTATGCCTAGGTTACCGGCGTTGCATGTGACTGCCACCAATCGGCCTTTGATCAATGTATTTACAATGCGGTCGTTGAGGGTTCCAGTCCAACTTTTGCTGGCTTCCTCTCCGGCCGTACGTGTGAAGGAATGGCATCAAAATGCGGATGGTCGTGGGTTTTCTCTGGGCTGTGTCCGGTTTCACCCTACCGTAATCGTTATACTATCCGCCGTCATATAAGTGAAATATTCAACGAAATAAATAAATAAATCAAAAAATATGTAAGTATACTTGGAGTGACTGCGACGAGTCATCAGATGTGTATACATATACTATGTCCTCTTGTTGCAGGGCGAGTCCAAGCCGCCAAAGTGCTAAGGCGACTGAAGTATCATACCGACACACCAGACGTCACCCCCACCCATTCACATTATACTGACACTGGACCAACCAGCCCTGTTTCCTTGCTCCTAACTCCCACAGCTGAGCGGCAAGTGAGACAGCAATAAGTATCATTTTTTAAAATCTGTGGTGTGACATGAACCGGGTCTGATCCCAGGTCTTCCGACTTCGAGGGGGATGCGCCAACCATTAGGCCACTGAAGGGGTCCCGCAGACTAGAACTGAGAATGCGCCAGAATAAAAAATCTAAACATGTATGAATTAAGATACTTACCCATTTCTGTAAAGCACAGAGTAACCTCTAACGCATGCAGTGCAGCCTAATTGGGTACATGTTCTTTGAGCACAGCCAATTGGACAAGCTGAAAAGAAATCAATACCGGTATAGTGTTCTTTTTGTGCCGTGAAAAACAGAGCTATATGATCCCGAAAAATCGATGCAAAAACGAAACTCGATAGTTTGTGTTTTAAACTGGACTTACAACATGGCATTACCTGAGGTACAAACTCACTGTCGATGTTTTACGCACGAGGTTTAAGGCTTATTGACAGCTTATTGATCCAAATAGAATACCAAATGTCATCAAACATTATTGATATCATTACTGAAAAAAAAAGCCAAAAATAAAATAAAAAAAATAAAATAAAAAGAAAAACCAAAACCCCCCCCAAAAAAACAGTGTATATTTAAAAAAAACATTCAACCCATACATTATTATTTTGTATGTTTTTGTTTGTGTTTCGTTTACCCGGGGGCAACCCCACGATCATCTGCAGGTTGCTGGCAGGCCTTCCCACGTACGGCTGCAGAGGAAGCCAGGGTTTGAACTCACAGCGACCGCATTGGTGAGAGGATTCGGGTCATTTTGCCACGGTGTTGTGCTAACCCCCTCGGCCACAGGGGCCCACTCTTAAACGAAATCACCTCCAAAAGTCGAAGTAAGCGTCACTTAAAAGGCCACTTAAAACCTTACAGGAAGTTTTTCGACCTCTACTGAGGACACTGTATGTTGGAATAACTCTTTTCACTGACGAGTGAAGGATTACTTTAATAATGCCCTCAAACATTCCTTCTTTGTGGTGAACATCAGGAATAAAAATACGTCACAGATCCTAGACACCATCAGTATGGCTCATAAAGCCTACCATAGATATCAAATATCTGAATGCCTTTCAACACTCTTCAAAAAAAAATCTAAAATAATAATTGAAAGTATTTTTGAGAATAGTTTTCAGTTGTCTATATGATAAACCTTACTTCATATTTTAGCTTTCTGTAACTTTAAGTAAGAATCCAGTAAATAAATAATTAAATAATTAAATAAATAAATAAATAAAAACATAAAATAAATGTATGTGCTTGATCCTTAAGGTATATTAAGGTATTATTAAGGTAGATATTATGCGTTGTTACATATTAGCTGACAGCGTACCTCAGGTATGCCTTTATGGATCGTGAAAAATTGTCAAACTTACGGTATTCAAATAAGTTAAGCCTTAAAGCTGATCCCGTGTAGAAAAGGGCGAACACGCACATGGCGCCGAAGACAACACACGCTGAATTCATTGAGACGTTTGTCAGTACGAACACGATCTATGGAAAAACAAGAAATGACCGACCTGGTTGTCAGTAAAGACTGTATATTAGACCACCGCCCGAGGCAATCTACACATGTGTCTATACAAGTGCTAGGGCTTTCCTATATCAGTATTTACTGAAGACAGTTTAGGAGTTGATACATATACGTTTTACTTCTGGTTGCGTCAGAAAGGATGGACCAATGAGAGGACTGGATTGTTATTATAAAGTACGACATGGATGTTAGACAACACTTGATGGCCATAGTACAGTAACCCCGGACACGGGGAAAGTTAAAGTCGGTCACATCAACACAGATTTCGTATCTGCGTGTAAACAGGCCTAAATGTCAAACGGTTATCGATGCACGTCTACCAAAAATTTGACCCATTTTAAGTAAAAATAGTCAAGTTTTCATAACTTATTTATTTATTTGATTGGCGTTTTTTGAGGTACTCAAGAACCTTTCACTTATGCGACGACCGCCAGCATTGTAGTGGGCGTAAACCGGGCAGAGCCCTGGGGGAAACCTACGACAATCCGCAGGTTGTTGGCAGACCTTCTCACATACAACCGGATAGGGCTCACAGCGACCGCCTTGGTGGAAGTCTCCTGGGTCATTGCACCGTGTTGGGTTTGATTAACGTTCATGTGTATGTAGGTTTGGGTTTTTACACCATAACTGGGAATATTTATTTATTTATTTATCTGACTGGTGTTTTATGCCGTACTCAAGAATAATTCACTTATATGACGGCGGTAAGCTTTATGGTGGGAAAAAACAGGGCAGAGCCCGGGGGAAGCCCACGACCATCCGCAGGTTGCTGGAGACCTACCTGGGATTAAGATAGGCGTCTATCTTTATCGAAGGTCGTACTTTTCGATCATATGACACCAAGTATATATACACACATTATAAGGTGTGTGCACATATACCGCGTCTTTTTGTGGCGTATATATTTCCAAATGTTGTCCTTGTTTGCTATATATATATATAGCTCCATAAGCGAAACATTTTTCTTCCAATGAAAATGATGAGCCTAATTTAGCTGATGGGGAGGTGGCTAGTGACGAGAAGTTAAAAGACAATACCAGATGAAATGTATTTATATGCATCGATAAAGTATTCCCCACAAAGTTTCAAAAGCCTAACTCTTTTTCTTTGTGATGTTGCATAACTTAGATATCGCATTTCAAATCCAGCAAAACCGCACACATTGAGAAAGGCAAAAGCGCTTGATCGCCAAGCTGTGGTTGCTCTAACATGGCGCCTTCCAATAATCAGGTGCTCACTTTCCAATAACCAGGTTTTTGCTATAGGACAAGGTGGGGGCTCAAACCTGGCTTTAGACTGTAAATTTGCACATTCCCCCGCTAACATTCTTCATGGGGCATTTGCTTACAATAAGTGGTAGATGATGTCTCTGGGGCTGTGGGACAGCGCAACCTTCCTCAAAAACCACTTGTCTTCTGCCTACATTTTGTATCTATGTCTGAACTTTAAAGGCATCACTAAATAGAACACATAAAACTATGCATAACTATACTTTCATTTATTTTTTGGTTTTAGAATTTTTTGCAAAGAGTTAAAGACGTTCAAACATTTGAACTCATTTGAACTCTAAGTTGGGATTTATGGATCATACTATCGGTTTAGGAGCTCTGACGTCACTCTTTTAACTCATGAATATTCAAGATTACTCAAAAACAAATGTTCCCAAAAATTAATTCCTTCTTGTGAACATAAAGAAAAAAGGTGATGTGACGTCAGAGTTCCTGAATACCGTCAGTATAGTTCTTGAAGCTCACCTTAGTATTTAGATATTTGAATGCCTTTCAACAGTCATCTGAAACAAATCTGAATAAATAAATGAAAGCAGTTTTACGCACAGTTTTCAGTTGTCTGTATGATGAATCTTACTTCATATTTTAGCTTTGTTTTACTTTAAGGCAGAGTTCGTCATTAACTTACTCGGTGGTTTACCCTGGAAACTCTGGCTACTCTGGGCAATCTGGCTACCCTGGGAATTCGGGTTACCCTGGGCACTTTGATTGCCCTGGGCACTCTGGTTACCCTGGGCACTCTGGTTACCCTGGGCACTCTGACTACCCTGGGAATTCTGGTTACCCTGGGAATTCTGGTTACCCTGGGCACTCTGTCTACCCTGGGTATTCTTGTTACCATAGACACTTTATTTACCCTGGGCAACCTAGCTACCCTGGACATTCTTGTTACCTTGGGCACCCCTGTTACCCGGGGCACCTTGGTTACCGGAGTAGCCTGGTTACCCGAGGCACTCTGGTTACCCGGGGCACTCTGGTTACCGGAGCAGCCTGGTTACCCGGGGCACTCTGGTTGCCAGAGCCGCCTGGTTACCCGAGGCACTCTGGTTACCCGAGGCACTCTGGTTAGCCGGGACACTCTGGTTACCGGAGCAGCCTGGTTACCCGAGGCACTCTGATTTCTTGCACCCAGAATACTGAACACCACTGTATATGTATATTTAAGTGAAAACTTAATGAGTATGGCCTCAAACATCTATGGCTTACACATACCAGCAAACACTTGCCTAGCGTTCATAAAAACCCAAAAATGTGTTCAGAAAGATTATCTTGAGGCCACAGATCGGGACAAAAAAATGCTGACGGTAACCATAAGTACCCTGCCATAGAAAAATCTCACGAGTATTTTAACGTCCAATGCTTTTGTGGCTTCAGCTCAGGTCAGGGTAACAGCCAATTTTTTTTATCGTACTCCTTATCAGTCCTTTATTAAACCTCTGATATTTTCAGACATGGTTTTAACCTTAAACCCAAACGGACCAAACGCAAAGTGGCGCCAGACTATACTGCTTATCCGATTTTCCGTGTTTTAAAGAGTGACTAACAATTAGATTTGCAGTGTATTTTTATATGATTAGGAAATAGTTATTAATTATTGATAAAGTGAAATATCAGGTTTATTTATTTAGTGATTAAATGTTTTCTAAAGGTCACACTTTGACCTTTTCATTAACACGATGGAGGACAATTTTATTGGTAGAGTAAACTAGAGTACACGGGGTAAACCTCCGAGCTTATGTACAGTTATCAAATTACTATCGGGAACTCCAACTTTGTGACGTAGACACTTATATTCACGCCATTTTGGTGGAAGACAAATGGTCTTCAACGAATAAAAGACTTATAGTAAAATAACAAAATAAAAAAATAATAACTGAAGACTAAATAGCTAGAACTGGATTCGATCTTGCTACCTCAGTAGTCTGTGGCCCTTTTTGACCATATTGGGACCAGTTACATCACATCAGGCTTTTGTCATTTAACACATGTAAATTTCAACATTCAGAATGTATAGACATATAGATTTAAAAAAAAACTTTCGCGGAGTGGATCTTGAATAGAACTGTTTCGAGAAAAAATAGTTCACAGACCACCGTAGAATTAATTTCTAAAAAATGTAATACTATAGTTATTGAAAGGTAATCTTGTTCCAAGCCCCACCCCCATGAGATTGCTGTGGATGCTTACGTAGTTGCTTTATTATATGGGTGGTGTTTCACGCCGTACTCAAGAATATTTCACTTATACAGCGACGGCCAGCATTGTCATGGAAGCGAACCGGACAGAACCGGGGGGGGGGGGGGCGGGGAGGGGGCATCCGCATGTTCCTGGCAGACATTCCCACGTAAACGTACAGCTGGAGAGGAATCCAGCATAAGCTGGGCTTGAACTCACAGCGACAAAATTGTTGAGACTTTCATTGTGTCATTGTGCTACGCTAGCAAACTTTGTACCAGGCCTCAGAGGTAATGTTTTAGATGTTACGTGCTGTCGTGTGTAAAAATGAGGCAATGGGGACTTAAAAATATATACTTTTTACCGTTCTCTTGATTTAATTTTTAATTTAATTTAAATTCTTTATTTGGTTAACGTGGATTTCCCACAGCCTTGTAGCCACGCGGGGATCCCCTCAGCAACAAAAATCAACATATACATAAATTAACATAGAGAACCAATGACATATACAAGAGTTTACAGAATAAAGTAATGGGAACCAAAAAGTAAGGTCAAAATCAAAACATATTGCTGTTGGGTTTGTTGAATCTATTGAGCATGCTTACCATAAAATTATGTACAGATTTTAAAATCAAATGATTTTCATACATGCTGATCTCAGGCGATCCAAATAAGAATATAGTGCAAATATGTTTAGAATAATTTGGCAAAAATATAGATGGATGAACTCCAGGGGATAAAATTTAAGTGTGTGCTTTCTATGAGAGGCATAAGCGAGGCAATCCGGGAAAATAATGATATGCAGTTTTATATATATGACTACATTTGTGACAGAACTGGTCGTCAATAATGTTGTATTTAAAGAGATCCCCATGGAAAACACTGGGCCCCATCCTCATTCTGCAGAGCACAAATAGAGAAAAAACGGTCACGCATCGAACACTGATGTTATAGGAAGTGCACTCTACCTTATTTTAAATATAGCCTTTTGGTTTACCGAACAGCCTGAAAAAGGTATATGTCGTTTTTTTTTGTGGTTTTCGTTTGGAAACAGTAACTGTTCGAATGGTACCTTGCCCTTTGTTGGTATCCAACAAATTACTTACTTACTTGCCTAATTACTTATTTCTAACTTGCTGCACATTTCGTCCTTGTTAAGATTATAATTGCATAATTAAATAACACTCAAAAAAATGCATCTGTTAATTTTAAGAGAAAGTCTGTTGTCTGAACTAGAATGTATTCTGTTATTATAACACATCATTCTGTCATATTCAACATAATATCCTGTTAGTGTAATAGAAGGGTTATGTTGAATTAACAAAATATTTGTGTTATATTTAACAGAACAATCTGCTACAATAATAGAATACACTCTACCATCACTCAGACAACAGACTTTTTGTTGAAAGTAACAGATTAATTTCTTGCGTGAACACACAGCGGTAGTCAGGTTTGTGTGTCGACAAAATCGGGTGAAGCGCTAAGAGATCTCTGGACTGGAAAATTTGATTTCTTCATTTATTTCAGGGGCATTTTAAATCGTACTCAAGGATATTTCACTTATATAATGGCGGCCTTCAATGGCGGTGAAAGAAAACCGAGCATAATTCCAGCGGGGGAAACTCACAACTATCCGCAGTTGATTGATGGCAAACCTTTCCCAGGTCCGTTGCAGATTTTATTTTTCAACAATTTGTTAGGTTTAACAAGAATAGAGGCTTCCACAAATACAAAAGTACTTAAGTTTAACAAGAAAGGATGGCAGTATCTGTACAAATACTAAAGTACTTATAACTGAGTGTATGACGAAATATACACAACATTCCACAGGCAGGGTCCGTGTACTAATAAGCACTGTGTACACATGAGCACAAATTAAATATACAAGTTCAGACTGAACAAGTGCTCGGTGGAGATATGATATAACAAAGCCAGAGGCTATAAAGACACCAAAATTCAGCACAAAGGGCCTACTAAAGTAACACACAGTGAAAGCATCCAAAACTCTCAATAATTCTCCTTTCTCTTCCTTTGACCTGCTTTCATAGGTCTTATATAGACTAGTGGAATTTTCTAGAATAAGAAAATTCCTGAACACTTGTTGTAAACAGGCCCCGAACTGAGCGTATTCTGGAACATTCTAAGGTAGAGGCAGACAGCAGGCCCTGAACTCAGCATATGTAAACAGTGGCAAGCTAAATTTAGAAGCTGACAGCAGTTAATTTAGAAGCACAGCCTTAGAGAGTGAAACTCAGAACTATCCGCATTCTTAACACCGAAGTCCCATGCGTTTGTGTAGTCCGTGATTGTTTTGTTTGTTACAAGGACTCCGCGTCTTTACAAAACGGACGTCCGTGTGTATGCAGGGACCTGAGCCGGGCGTAAATACATGTAGGCCAAGACCACAGTTACCGGCGATTGGCCATCTGTTCTCGGGTACGTGACTGACAAACATGCTGGGTGTCACGTTTTTCATTGTATAGCGGGTTGCACAAAGGTTGAAATATCTGTTCTTCGCCCCAGAACTATGTCGATTACCAACATGATCCTTCAATAGCCGTGCCTGGGAACACCATTGGGCTTTGGGTTGCAAGCCGGCAAGTAGTATACACAACGCCGGTTCTGGCGCACCCTCCCCTTGGCAAATAGAGGCTCCCAGTCCCCATTCCCTTCTGGGGGTAGTATACACACTATAGGCCCCGGGGGGAGGCCCTCCCCAGAACAAATAGAGGCCCCCAGCCCTTCTCGGGTTCTATTAGACATACCAATTGCACCAGGTATGCTTTTACACCAACTGTGTATACAACATGACAAGGGGTTACAATACGTGCCGGTGGCTACCCATCGGCTACACGGAGCTCTGTGGTAAGAGCTGTCTGGAGGAGTACTGCGGGGCTCACCTAGACCGTCTGCGTATGGGACCTGGCACCCAGCCGTGTATTAGCTGCGGCCGGGGCGTTAAAAACCGACTTCGCCTTTGCATGGCCTGTGGATATCATAATGCCCAGTTGCGGGAAAGGCGGCAGAGGCGCAAGGCTTTCTTGGACGAGTTCAACCGGCTGGCGGCTATAGAAATTTACAATTAGAGAAACAGCACCACCAGGCAGATATCGGCGCTCGAAATTTATAGTTAGAGAAACAGCACCACTAGGCAAATATCGGTGCGTACAATGAGGCACTATGAAAAAGCGCGAGCACTACGGGAGGAGTTTGAGACGCTCCTAGGTGTGCGGCCGAAGTACCCACGGTCCCGCAATGCCTTGGAAGAATTGCAGGGGATCCTCGACAGGCATAAAACGGCTGTGGTTGAGTGGAAGCGGCTGCAAGACATCAAGAACTCCCGAAGTAACGAGAAATTGAAGCAAGACGTCAAGAACCCCCTCAGTAACGAGGTGTTGGATGAATTGCTAGGCGGAATACAGGGTGAAAAGAAACTAGAATTCACTAACACCGGCCGGGCCATAAGGACTCTCCTCCGGGCCTGGCAGATGGGCGCACCCGAAGGTGTTTGGACGGACCCCGTAGCCTTCTTAGAAGAAAATCGAACCAGTATTCGCCAGAAGGTAGAAGAAGAGATCCTGGAACTCAACGGGGTTAAGTTCCAACTAGGCCTCAGGGTTCAGCTGCAAAGGCCCACGCCGATGGCAGTGAAGAGTATACCAGCCCAGTACTCTGCAGCAAACAGGAGGCCCTCCTAGAGGTCGGTAACATTGACGGGGCTCTAGATAATGTCTTCCCCACCATCCAGGAGGCGCTAGAAAAATGGACGCAGCGAGGGTCAGGGTGGGCTGTAAATAGCGTGCAAACACTCTGGCTTGACATTGCAAAGTATAAGAGGGGGGTCCTACATCCCCCTACCTGCAGCTGTGAGTAACAAGAAAACAGTCATCAACGTGAAGAACAAAGACGACGACTGCCTCCGATGGGCACTCCGGTCTGCCTTATTTCCAGCCGCCAGGGACCCTCAGAGACCAACAAAGTATCCCACCAATGATGGTCTTGACTTTAGAGGGATCGACGCCCCCACGCCCATCTCTCAGATCCCTAAAGTGGTGGAAAAGAACGACCTCGCCATCAACGTGTTCGGGTGGGACAAGGGTGTGATCGTGCACCGTCTCAGCAAGCAGCCCGGCAACACGCTCCGAATCAATCTGCTGCTGATTGGGAAAGCAGGCAAATTCCATTATACGTGGATAAAAGATCTCGATCGTTTCTTGTCCCAAGAAAGTAAGACACAACATCGTAAACACTTCTGCGAGCGTTGTCTACACGGCTACATAAGGGAGGATCTGCTCGAGGCGCATGAGCCGGAATGCTGAGGGATTGGCCAGACGGCGGTGAGGGTACAGATGCCCCAGGAGGGGGAAAACAAATTCTCCTTCCAGAACCACCACAAACAGCTACCGGCTCCGTTCATCATATATGTCGACTTCGAGGCTCTGACCAAAAAGGTTGAAGGCCCGCCGCCCAGCCCCACAGAGAGCAGCACTCAAAAGACTCAGCACCACGAGCCCTGCAGTTACTGCTATGTTGTGGTGCGTTGCGACGGCCGCACAAAACGCCCCGTGGAATACAAAGGCCCTAACGCAACGGAACACTTCCTCAGAGCTCTCCAACAGGAGGAGCGGGAAACCAAAAATGTTCTAGCTAACCCTATAGCCATGAGGATGACTCCCCAGGACTGGCAGGCCCACAACAACGCCGCAACCTGTCATGTGTGTGAGAAGCCTCTAGGCGCCGATTCTGTGCGCGATCACTGCCATATCACCGGCAAGTACAGAGGCGCGGCCCATAACGTATGCAACCTAATGTTGCGGCTGGGTCCCAAGACAGCCATACCAGTAGTCTTCCACAACCTACGGGGCTACTACGGGCACCTCCTGATGCAAGCCATTAAGTAAGGCGGAGGGCCGCATCTCCTTCATCCCCAACAACACGGAAAAGTACATCTCTTTCTCGCTGGGGCAGCTCCGCTTCATCGACAGCGTTCAATTCTTGCCGGCTTCCCTTGACAATCTGGTAGAGGCCAACAAGCCTGAGGCTTTCCACATCACAGCCCGGTATGAGCCTACCGAAGAAAAACGTAAGTTACTCATGCGCAAGGGCGTCTACCTTTATGAGTATATGGACTCCTGGGAGCGCTTCGACGAGTCCAGCCTCCCACCTAAAGAGGCTTTCTAAAGTAAGCTCAAAGTCGGAGGCATTAGCGATGAGGACTACATCCATGCGAAACAGGTATGGAAGGCATTTGACTGCACCAATCTGCACTACACAGAGCTTTACTGCCGCACAGACGTGTTCCTATTGGCTGATGTGTTTGAGGCCTTCCGGCAGACTTGTTTACAGCAGTATGGATTGGACCCGGCTCACTACTTTACGAGCCCAGGTCTCTCGTGGGATGCGCTGTTTAAGAAGACCGGGGTAGAGCAGGAGCTGTTGACGGACTATGACCAACATCTCTTCATTGAGAAGGGGTTGCGAGGAGGAATCTCCATGGTAAGTAAGCGACACGCCAAAGCCAATAATACGCAGGTGGAGGGATACAACCCCGAAAGTCCAAACAGCTACATCCAATACCTAGACGCCAATAATCTATATGGCTGGGTTATGAGTCAGTTTCTTCCAACTGGCGGCTTTCAGTGGGTACGTGACGAGCAGCGTCTCGGTGAAACGGTTGCTACCCACCCCCACGACAGTCCTTCTGGTTACATCCTCGAGGTCGACCTAGTGTATCCGGCCGACCTACATAACGCACATAACGGCTACCCATTAGCCCCGGAGCGTCTGGTGGTCCAGAAGGAGTGGATGTCAGACTATCAGCACGGCCTTCTCGACAAGAAAGCGCCTACCGAGGTCGAAAAGCTGGTCCCCAACCTCCGCAACAAGGAACGGTACGTCCTGCACTACCGGAACCTACAGCTGCATCTATCTCTGGTAATGCGCCTGACAAAGGTTCACCGGGTTCTGAGATTCGCCCAGAGCCCTTGGATGGAACCCTATATCAGGATGAACACCGAGCTCCGAAAAACGGCCGCGAGTAAATTCGAGAAGGACCTGTACAAGCTAATGAACAACTCGGTCTTCGGAAATACCATGGAGAACCTTCGGAAGCGTGTGGACGTCAAGCTGGTACGCTCTGGAGAAGACGACAAGCTCCGACGCTTGATAGCCAGCCCGAGCTTCGCACGGGCAAACATATTTGATGATGACCTCGCAGCGATTCAGATGCACAAGACCCGTCTAGTCCTAAACCAATCTATCTACGTGGGCATGAGCATTCTAGATCTCTCAAAGCACCTGATGTACGACTTCCACTACAACCACATGAAGGCCCAGTACGGAGAGCGCCGCCAGCTCCTCTACACTGACACGGATAGTCTGCTACTCGAGATTCAGACTGAGGGTCTTTATAGGGATATGGCTGAGAATGCAAACCTGTACGACACCTCAGACTACCCACAAAACCACCCCCTGCACATGAAGGACGAGTGCGCGGGGCGGCCGATCGCCGAATACATTGGTCTGCGTCCCAAGATGTACTCCATTCTAGAGGCAAGTGGGGCCAA
Organism: Liolophura sinensis; assembly: GCF_032854445.1. Lineage (NCBI taxonomy): Eukaryota > Metazoa > Mollusca > Polyplacophora > Chitonida > Chitonidae > Liolophura > Liolophura sinensis. Next base: position 23,109,387 of record NC_088298.1, on the reverse strand, counting down.
CATTAAGAAGGCCAAGGGCGTGAAAAAGGGAGTTGTGGAAAAGCGCATCCGCCATAAGCAGTACAAAGAGGCCCTCTTCGAGAAGAAGATCTTCCGCCACGGTATGGACGTGCTGCGATCAGACCGCCACCATATCTATGGGCAGCACCTCCATAAGGTCTCACTGTCCCCCTTCGATATTAAGCGCTGGATCGCCGAAGATGGTGTCCACACCTTGGCTTATGGCCATAGAGATGCGGCGCTCGCAGGATGGGCTGGAATGGACATCCTCTTCGAGGAACTACTAGCGTCGTAGAACCCCATCTGGGGGAAGCTGAGTATCTGGAGGCACTATAAGCAACTCCCCACGAACGAATCCCCGTCGCGGGCCATCCGACGTATCGTCTAGATAGTACAACACGGGCTCATTAGGCTTTGTGACAGAGCGCCCCAGCCGATAGGATCCCCACACAGGATCAGTCGCGCGACGGCGGCAGCCCTCCAGCTCTCCAGGCTGATAAAGATAACGAACACCAACACCCTCGCTCGCTCATCAAGTTCAACGGGACGACCTGGAACCGTCGAGGAAGGCTTATGTGGCACTTCTTGTGCCTTGATGGCGTTTTTCGGCTTTTTACCGATCAGTCTCGTTGTCTCGTTATTCAGAGCGGCCACGACAGAGGGCAGACGAGCCACCCATTCAGTAAACCGATGTTCGGGAGGGAGGCGCATCTCCTGGGCGTACTGATGTCCAAAGAGGCGCTCAGCCAGAGTACGGTTGAAGCGGTCCACTACGCCTTGGTCTCGGTGGATATCCACGCGGCCTCGGCAGACTGTGACATCGTGTTTGGCCAGCAGTTGGCTCACTGCACCCATGAACTCGCGCCCAGGGTCAACTTGGAGAAGCTTCGGCCATCTCAGGGGTCCCCGCTTGTAAATACGAGAGAGTGCATCAGCATCTTCTTTGGAATCTTTAGTAGCCAGAGGTTCCGCCTCCTTGTAGCGAGAAGCCACATCAACAACTGTCAGCGCGTACTTATACAGCTTCCCGCCTCGCCGATCATGTGGTAGAAATAGAAGATCAACTTGGTGGATGTCATTCGGCGTGGAAACATCGAACATAGGCCTCGGTATTTTTCGGGGACGGGGCAGGTATATCAGCCAGGCCCGGACCACATCTTGGGAGACTTTAGCCGCAGTGGCAAGTTTCTGGATGGCCGCGAGACACTTCCAGTACCCACGAGGGCTGTAGTAGATATTTGCCAGGCGAACCGACACCTTACTAGCCATGTCATCAAGGTATTCTAGCAGCCCTCTAACAGATTTGCGACGAAAAAGATGTTAATCGTCGCGGCGTATTTGCGTGCACAGAACCACCTCACTACTAAGATCGTGCCTGCCATACGGCGAGGAGCTCGATGGCGAATCCGGCACAGTCAGTTCGGATTACTTGGCGAGTTTTGCGATTCCATAACTCACACCCCCAACCACACACATTCCCAGGATGACAAAGGTGTTTTTTATCTTCACTAGGCACATAGAAATCGGAGAGCTGTGGTGCTGAGCCCAGCAGGCGCGTCGCGTGCATCGCGTGTAAGAGTTTTGCCCGTTACTCTAGAATACTCGCGGATGGCAGCGTCGACATCCCGGAACGTTTGGACAGCGTGGCCCTGGAGGCGGGGTTCATCGTTGATCCAGTCCAAGCGCTCAGTGCGCTTTCGGGCCCATTTTTCCTGGGCGGCTTAGAGCTGCTCTACAGCGCAGTCATGGCGCCTCCGCTCTTCGTCGACACCGGAACTCCTCAGCATCGAAAACATATAGCGCCGCCCATCATCATTGCGATGGAGGCCATTACTACTGGATTATATTGGGAGGAAGGAGCCCTTGTTTAATTAGCAGTTCCTTCGAAAACATGGCCACGCCTACATCTGCAATGGCCATGCCGACGTCACGGGGTTTTGTCCAGTTTCGGGAGGGCTCTTTTCAGGAACATCTGGCAGAGACGAGTGTACCCAGTAGCCAGGAGAGAGACCACAGCGGCGTGGTAGGCCGCGTTGACTAGCACTTTTCCGTCACTGGTTGGAGTAGACATGTCGCTCTATATAGAAAGGGTCGCGACGTGTATTTAAATGGAGTTTCTGTTCTTGCGAAGGAACAAGCGTAATATCTTGTTGTGCTCTATCGCGGCTGCGCCACACGCGTAGCAACACTAACACTGCAAGGCTGCCAACGCCTAATAACGCCAGGGACGCCCTCCAGTGGGTGATTTGGTGTGCCCGTTCCTTCGTAGAATCAAGTCCCTTCGCAAAATCTGTGGCTCCCACTCCTTCGTAGAATCCGGTTTCTTCGACTGTTTCTTAGTAGAATCAGCGGTGCCAAGCAAAGCAGCCTTATCTTCGCGAAGATCGTCCTTGAGCTTTTCAGCCTTGGCCTTTCTCGCTGCAGCACCCGCTCGACCCGCAACGACTTTTTGGGGATTCTTCGCAGGGCTGTCATTCGTAGAATCCGCTGTCACCCTCTCCTCTTCCTTCGGGCCTTCCGGATTCCTTGTACTCATGTTCCTCTGGATCATACGGCTTATTTCTAGGACAGCAGTGGTGTTTAAATGAGCAGTGCTCAGCAGTGGTCAACGCCATGGTTAATGGAACTAAGTACTTACCATAGCAGTAGTACAGCCAGCAGCTAGCACTGCTAATCGCCTGTTCAACTAATGGGTCGGTGGCGAGCTGTGCCATGAGCATTGGTCGATTCTCGGGTGGGATAGGTAGGAGCCAGCTGGCCGCCCTTACATATGATCTCAATAACATACCTCCGAGACCGTTAACCATCCGCGGACCGCGGTTAGCCTCGTACCGGGAGTACCCAGACGGTTTGCTTTGCATGACGGCCCGAGAAAGCCATGGACGACAGCCTTTTTTGTTTCTTCTTCATCGCCTCCAACGCGCTGCAATCATCGATGATGTATAGGGTGGGCTCCCCCTCAAACAATCTGTAGAAAGCTCTCAGGCAGTCGTTGAGCCGCTCGCCGGGGTCAAAACAATAGACCTCAGGGCCAGACAGTATCCATCGCCGCCAGTACGCCTCGTTATGCTTAAGAGTGGGGCACAGGATCACAATGTGATGAAAGAAACAGCGGAAAGGGCCCTTAAGCAGGTCCAGCACGAAGACTGTTTTGCCGTAGTTCGTCTGCCCACGGATAATCGCGCAGTGGGCGTCATCAATAAAGCGCGCTAACGAATCTACCATTCTGGATGTGCAGCTTTGCGTCCATGATCACATAGAGATATACGTTCAACACGCCGGAATCTTCTCTCTCTTTTGTCACCTGTATCGTAATCCCCTCGCTGGCGTTCAGAACGTGCCTCCCACTGCCATGCAGCTCGTCATCGTCGCTTGGCCGAAGGTCAAGCCAGAAGTCGTGCTTGTGGGTCAAGAACTCTTCCAGGGAGACGTCTGCCAGGCCTAAGTCTTTTACGACCCTAGCCACCTCAGGGTCCCGCTTCCGTAGGTGTGAGCTGGCGAAGAATTTCTGGACCTCGCCCCATTGCTGGTACGCCCGCATGCCCTGGCTGTACAGCTGATTGGGAACACCTTCTGTTGTGACTTCTACTTTGGTGATCTTCGGGTTGTAGAAGGATTCCGACCTCCTCTTCCACGGGGTTCCTTTAGTCTCGAACAGCATGAGGATGCCCTTCATTGCTCTTGCGGGCGTGTTCAGGTTTATGTTCCAGAGAGTATCAGACTTGTCCTTTCGGTGGCGGAGGACGCGGTCATACAGTATGGAGACGCCCCCGGCAAACTGGGTGCGGATCTGTCTAGCGAGCTCCTCTTCGGTGACCATACTGAACTCCAGGCTGATGTTGTCGATGGTGTAAGTCGCGTCGGCATCGTCTGTTGTCTGGATGACCCGGCCGTAATCGTTAAACGTCAGTCCGTACTCCAGTCGGTCGGCCAAGGCACTCTGATAGAATGGCATTTGGCTGTCTAGAAGCTCAAAGTCTAGCGGAATGTGGAACCGGCTGCCAAAGGCGCGAGCGATGGCATTTTCTCCAGCATCGTCGTTACTTGCGTCCTCCGCTCCGACTCGAAGTTTAAGCATGTTTTCGCTGCCGATGCCTTGGTAAGCCGCATTCTGCCGTTCGTTTTTGGTCAGCCATAAGTCGACGTAGCAATGAAACACATCAGAGTCGTCGATGGACATTACCTCATTCCCGCTGATTCTGATCGTGGTTTTCTTGACTACTGCGCGTCCGAGATTCCCGACCACTGTGGCGTTCGGGTCGGATGAATTGATCGTGATCGAGAAGGCCAAGCGCACGGTACCAGGCACAATAACGTCATTTGCGCCGAGGTTAGGGAAGCGGACCAAGAGTTGTTGATTCTGGTCGATCGTACTCGGGTTGTTGGTGACGACCAAGGACTGCCGTACACTTTGTATCCCCCGAGGCTTACGGAGTGTTCTGAAAGGTTTTAGCCTGCTTCCGTATGCATCCATTGTGTATTGAAGGCATACCTTGCAATGTCCAATACGAAGATTTTGGCAGACTTCGAGTTTGATAATCCGGCGTTCGACGACGCCCAAGAGGACAACAACATCGACGACGAGCGGACCCCTCTCCTTGCAGGTGATGATGTTCCCGAGCAACAAAGCCGGGGTGCGGCCGCCAAAAACCTTCAACGAGAGCTGACGCAGCTATCCGTGAATGATTATTACGAAGCCTTGAAGGAAAAGTATCCCGACCTTACCCCACTCCGTCTTGGGGATTACACGAAGTTTGAGCTTGTCCAAGGGCGTCTGCGACTCGTGGCCTACCCCAATCTGGACATCATCAACAAACGGACAGGTGCACCGCTAGCCTTCTCAACAATCGCTAATAAGGGAGGGATTGCTGTTGTGGAGGAGCTGGGCTTTGTAGACTGGAAAAGCAAAAAAAAAAGACATCGTTGCATCCGACAGCAGTCGCAGCCCTGGAGACAGCGAGTTCAGGACTCGGTGCCGCGGCCGGCGAGGCAGATACCATGGAGCTGGAGGATTTAAGCCAACCATCGAAAAAGGCCGCTGATGCTGTCCACACACTGGAAACAAGCTTGACGGATAGTGAGGTCGGGCGGGCTCTTAAAACGATAAACGACCCTCCTCTTCCTATGCGAGAACTTCTGGGGCTTGACAAGGCACTGCAGACCTCGGAAGGCGAACACGCGAATAACCTCGCCAAGCTGTCAAGTCTCGATAAGGACATCGCAAAACAAAACCAGAAGTTGAAGGAGGCAACTGATGAATTCTCCCGGCGCCGGATCGTAGACCGGATAAGGAATCTCGAGGACGAGAGGGTGGCCCGGCTCGAAGCAGCCTCTTTAACGGGCGAAGCAAATACACAGCATCAAGCAGACGATCGATCGCATCCTACACAAGGATACCACTCTGGCCGAGCGCGCCCGCACCCTCTTCCGGGAGCAGGGAATAACCGTGGTCCCCACTCTCACGGCAATTGGGATGGCGATCTCGACACTGGGGCTAGCGATAAAGTTGGCGCTGACTGGCGGGTCCGGCGGGGGCATCCAGCCCACACCACCGCCATCCGATGGGCGTGGTCTTAAAGAATGGGTGAAAAAGCATCTCCAGTCCCTGGCGTGCGCCCTTGGCAAGCTGGCTGGGAAGGCTGCCGCTGCGATTCCGGGTATTATTGGCAGTATCGTGTCCAGGCTACTCAACCTTCTCGGAAAGCGGTTGGGTGGCTGGCCGATAATGTCTGGGCTCTAGTCGTCGCAGTAGGTGGCCTAATGCTCGTGGCTGTTCGCAAGTATTTAACGCATAGTCCACAGCAGCAGTAAGTCGATACCAACCCCAGCGACGAGGATGGCTGTCTTCTCCGCATCGTGATTCTTTTGGTTTGGAAATAGGGGTTCTTGTTTGCCTCCGGCGGCTGCAACATGCTGACGCTTTCTTGTGGCTCAACGATCCCGTGGGAAGGTGCTCGCTTGTGCAAAGTGGGCGGCACTTTAGCGTTCACACCCTCATTTGCGCCAAGCTTCTGGTCGTCTGTGGCCACGGCGATTTTGTTGTTGTAGTTCGCCACATGGCCGATCTGCAGAAGCATGTCGCTTGGGGCCATATATAGGCCTATGCCATACACAAAGTCTACAGCGCTCCCGGCATACTGTAGTACGTCCTGGTAGCGTTTGATTGCAGACAGAAGGTCGATCGGAGAGGAAATGGCGTCTTCAACGTTCGCGGCAAACTGTTTTTGCGCGTCGAAGGCTGTGCCCGTCCCTAGAATACGCGCCCTTGTGTTTGCGCTTGGGCGCCTAAAACAGCCCACACGTATGTCCGGATGGAATCGTTTAGGCGCTCTACGCCCGGCTGCGTGAATCCTTGGAATTTGTCGACAATGAACGACGCCCAAGCCTCCTCGGCATCCTGCTCGATGTAGTCGACGTGGAGCGCTGTAGGCTTTCTAGAAAACGACATCCTGCTCGGATCGAAGGTCCCATCGCCAATGGGGCTGTAGCCCGTTCTCGTGACATAGTAATATGCCACTATGCCACTGAGGCCGTGATTCACCCCACTGCGCCTCCAGTCTGTGTGCGCATCTACGCGGAACTCCCTACAAATCCTCTCATAGGCCCTCTCGTCGTAGGGGCTTTTGAATGTCGCCCACGCTCTGTCTTGCGGCAAATAATATCAGATATTGTTCGAAGTAAGGAGGCTTGGGATCAAACCCGGGTCGTGTCATACAAGACTGTAAAAGTGGTACTTTTTGCTGCCTCGCTTGGCTCTCAGTATTGAGAGGTTAGAGCAGTGCAATGTGACAGTGTCTTTGGCACGATACTTCAGAGGCGGTAGCATTTTGGTGGCATGGAATCACCCTGCCACAAGAAGACACACTAACTGTTATACCTGCTATATCGGACTCTTCACGTATGGAAATGGAGTTTTCAATCTGTCTGCTGAAGTCCAAAAGAAATGATGTTTCGAAATAAAATATTGAATTCAAAGACCACTATGTAGCATGAAAGACCAGACCACCTTCAAACAAAGTACTCGTCATCTGAAAGACCATGCATTTTGCACCGTGTTCTCGACCAGTCAGTTTTTTGACGAACACAAGAAGACGACATAAGTTAAATCGCGTGATTTTAGATATTTTCACTCGGATGTGGGTGTGGTAAACCTCTGTACATGTATTTCAGTTCAACATTGCCAAATGGAAAACGCGTAAAACTCTTTCGCACGTTTAATAATGCAGTCCAAACCTATGTAATCTTTGTACTTTCCTGTGGTACATTTCAATTTTTGGTGTATTTGTGCTCATAAAATAGCTGGTAATATACACTTAGATAATAAACAAGCACTACAGCGTTACCCTCGGGCAGATTTGTTCTGCTGCCATTCGTACCCTTGTTAACCTGGTAAGAATCGCCTTTTCTCTACTCATGTTTAGATGTATAGTTATATTTTTGAGGGCACCAGTCTGCAGTGAGCCAGTCTGCATAAAGTTTAATTGTTATATACACACTCTTGCCAGAGAGGCCTATATATATATATATATATATATACCGTTTAGGGTTAGTAGTTTACAGACATAAAAGCTTCCACCATTTTCCATTAAAAGTGTTTAATTATATATATATATATATATATATACTATATATATATATATATATATATATATATATATATATATATATATATATATATATATATATATATATATATATATATATATATATATGTAAAAATTATACCATTGGGTGACCGATTGGGGTTTCACAGTGTCATTGAGGCGACCCTTTTCATTAGGGCGACCACTGCTGGTCGCCTTAATGTTTGTCCTTATTATTTGTGAAGCCAGGCCCAAATTTGAATGATATAGAAGACTGACAGTATTGGTCAGCTTAATAGGAAGTTATGAAGCCACTTTTTGACGTCCTACCTTCTGTTTGCATCCAGTTTTATTCACTTCTAAAATGAGTGGTGTATATCTGGCCTATGGTAAAAAGATGACATTTAGGCGACCACTAAAACTTCTTGTCTTTCACTGGACTTCTCATGTATATGTGGTAAATAACATGCCTGGTTATGCCATTTTTTTATGCCCCATGTTATTATTGGCTTTTAGTGGAGAAAGTCCCTTGTCTAAGTTTTTTTTAACATATATACGTTATCGGGGGTCAAACACGGCGTCGTGCAACGACTATTGGCAATGCTGTCACGAGGCTGTCTCGCACGTTGCAACAGCCAGGTTTAATGTCGCGATGCACAAGATACGAGTCTGTCTTAGAGTTGCGGAAGAGTTTGGATCGGGAAAGAATGATCTAAGGTAAGCCTTTTATATGTTACCCTGTATAACTACTTAAAATTCTTTGAAAACCGTGTGATTGTAAAGCTTTTTACAAATTAGGAACAGGTGTACTTGTTTTGTTATAGACAGTTAAACGGTTAATTGCTTCACAATCTGCGAATCACATTCCCTCGACGTCCCAACAACAACAGCAGCAAGACGCGAAAAGGGCTTGCTGAAACTAGCACATGGGAGTTTGTAGGGAATAAGTTGCTGTCTCCGCATTTCATTTATGCGATGCCATTGTCTTTTGGTTCCTTAGCATGAAAATTTGTTAAATAAAGTCACTCAGTCAATTAATCAATTTCTGGGGAGCTATTGTATTTGTGGGTTGCCAACCTATCAATCGCATTTTTAATGCTTGGCATCAAAAGACAGCAACCTATTCCCTACAACCTACCGCTAACCGCAACATTAACAGCCACATGAAAGTTGAAGTAATTCTGCCGACATTAGGCCTACGTTTTAGTTATTTCCTTTTGTCAGTTTATCACATAGAAAGAAACAAGCCAATAGATCTAAATGATTCTACAAAATGATGCATACTCACCATTGTTGCCTCCAGCCACCTAACCCTTTTTGCAAATGTTAGGACTGGTAATGCAGTGTTTTTTATGGTGTTTTGTTTAGTGTACATATGCCTAGAAATGTCAGCAGATATGACTTAAAATATTGACTAAAAATTAATGGTGCATTATGGTTTGACTTCCATGTATTTGCTGCACATGAAAATCTGTAAAACAATGGCAGGGAATCCTGCATAAATTTGTTGTCATCCCAAGTCTAGAACCACATTAAGGTTTATCAGCTTTTATACAGTATATTTTTGTGCTTGGGTGGAGTAATTGAAAATAACTTTCTGTTTGCAGATTGAAAGATGTTGAGCAGAGGGAAAAATGGTAAATATTTGCAAACCATACTATTAATGTTACGCGCAATGAATATGTATGTCCGTCATTTCAAGATCCAGATTGAGGAGCGGGCCCTGGCTGCTTGGTTAAGGTGCCAGTCTTTCAATCATAGGTCACATGGGTTGTGGCTTCAATCCCATTCTCGGACACAGAACTTCAGAGATTCAGATAAAATCAAGCCTGCTGAAAATCTATCCTGAACATAGGGTAATTTCTCTGGTGATTAAAATTAGGCTTCATATTTAATTCGTCAACTTTTTAAAGCTAATCTGAGACCTTGTCACATTGCTAAATCAATGTAAAAACTCTTAAAACATATAATTCTTATCAGTGTTTTGGAATTTCTTTTTTTACAGTACATTGGTCTCCTATTACGTAGTTATTGTTAAACACTTAGTACATACCATGGGTACTTTATAAAATTTATTAATTTTTTTTCAAACAGTGACTGAGCAGGAGGAGGAAGGCAAATCCAATGGAGGATTGTATTTTTTATATAAATTGTTACCTTGATAAAGATGGACTGGAAGTCAGATCTATCAATCAGTTAAATGGTGAGTTGTGCTTTGTTTTTATATTTAGTATTATGTTACAGTGTGTTTTATTTACAATTAAGTAATAAAAATGGAGGAAAATGTGATTTAAGTTTTCACAGTATGTAAATTGGTTTCCACCTTCACAGCTTTTATCTGATTTCAGATATCATATACCTGAAGTCATGATTAATGTTGCATGAAGCAAAAATCATTCATTGATGGCCAGATTTTATACTTGGACGCCTCAGCTAATTTAGAGGGAGGATAATATTGTTTTGTCTGTAACACAGTGTTGTTCATATGGGCATGATTTGTATCCCAGATTCATACCAGATAGACAAAGTGGTGAAGTCTGTTGAATTTAGACCAGGCTTTACAAATATATTCACATTGATCTTTAGTTAGCAAGTGTGATGTATGTGTTTGCCTGGGCAGGACATGGTGACCTCAGCATAATATCCAATCTGAATTGTTCATTGAAGATTTTTAAGTCATGTTTTGCATTATTAATAATCAGAAATATTTGTACATGATGTAAGTGAACACAATTTGACATATTCAAAGCCAAGATCTGAAGTAGTAATCTTATTCAGTGACATATTTTAAATCTTTGAAATAAGTTATAAAGATTTATGTCAGGTTTGACTTCTGAGTTTTCTGAAGGTCTTTGTTTAACATTTCAGGCAATGGAGGAGTGTTCACATCAATTGAATTCTGCAAAAGAGATTTCCTTGTGGAGTATGTCTTTAAAAGGCTGGCAAAAAGGAAGCTGTGGAAAGGGAAAAATTCCATAGACAAGAATGTGGGGTCCTAGCTGGATTTTTTTCCCCTTTCAGTGGAAAAGCGGAATGGTAAGTTCTGCAACTAAAAGCAGTGTATTTTCCTCATGCCATTCTGTTAATGCTGTAGTCATAGTGCAGAGAATATTTTCTAAAATACATGTTGGACCCCTAGTTTGGAATTAAATAGCTTTTTAAACAATGCTAATAAACCAGTAGGGTTTACGTAGTATTGAGCTGTGCACAGGTAACCACTATGTTATATCACAGGGGTGATAGCAAGTCTAGGGTAAGCTAATGCAGTTCCTCATGAAACAAAGCTGCTATAAATGTGTCTCAAACTAAAAGAAGGTACATTTTATATTTTGACTGATAAATTTCATGGAAGCATTTGGTCTTCCTTGCATGTGCATCCCGTACCAGTTTCAGTTGACATTCATCAGTTTTATTGGATTCCTTATTTACCTGTGAGACACTTATACTAAAAGTTTTGGTCATAAGAAGATCAGTGTGATGTCTCTACTTTTCTATATTTTTCCTCTTACTCTCCAAAACAGCCGTATACAAATGTACACATCCACAGACTTGTGTACGTTCAACTTTGAAATTGCGTGGCACTGATAAACAAAATAATATGGATGTGCATATGTGACACACTAGTGTGTACCACTGGTAAACAGTTGTATTTTCACTGTAGTGAAATAAGAGACATCGAAAATCTTCCTTCTAAGCTTATAGGAATTAACTCAGTATCAAATGCAAAGATAAAAATGACACTATTATTTTTCTTTCTGTCGCTCATTCAGACGACAACTGCAATATGGAGACAAAGCAACATATGGCTGCATCCCATCAACGTCAGAAAGGTGAGTGTTTTTATATTAGCATGTATTCCTATAGGGAGCATGTGTTCCTACAGGGAACTTGCTGAGGATACATGTACATTACTTTAATCTGCACTTTTCATTACATTCAGTTACAGGGGAATGTACAACAATGCAATTACTTTTCTGTTCTGTTTCTTTTCTATCCGTTTGAAGCAGATAAACTCAGTCAGGAATTTATCTGTAAAACAGTGAACAGTTCAGCTGTATGTAAAAGATCAGAATTATACTTTTCTACAGGTTTGTACTTTTCTACGCTTTTCCCTTGCTGTGTACCAAATTTTCATGTTTTTTGTAGAAAACAGAGCATCGACCTGACAGAGAAGACAACATTAACAACTAGACGAAGAGTCTGAATCAGCTGAATCTAGTGATAGTGGTACGTACACGAAATGGGTACATGTACACCACGAGTGAAATCTGGCAATTTCTGATCCATGACTTCCTCACCATAGGAGCAAAAGTCCTTGAGATAGGAACTTCAAATTTTGGATGTGCTCAGTTGAGGGTCAACGTATTCACTTTAGGGTTTCCTTTTTAAACTGGGTTCATTTCAATTAAATGTCTGGTTCTATGGCAACGAAATATAATAGCCATTTCAAAGACATGCTGTGAATAGAAACCAAATCATTTGAGATAGGAACTTCAGATTGGGATACATTATCATTTGAGGGTGAACTAAGACCCTATATAAATTCGGGTCATTTGGCTTAAATTTCTGGTTTCTGTGGCAACCAACTGTAATAGCCATATGAAGGACAAGATAGGCACTTCAGATTTTGGGTATGTGTTCAGTTGGGAGTGAACCAACACCCTATTTAAATGGAGGTTATATTGATTAAATTTCTTGTTTTTATGGCATCCAGTATATCTTACAACTGTTTGGACATGTATCTTTGTAACAGAATAAAAACTGAGTTTTTTTGTGTCTCCTGAAGACTTGACCAAAACACTAGACCTGTAGGGTTTGCACGCAGTATTACTTAATTTATTTATTTGATTTGTGTTTTACGCCGTACTCAAGAATATTTCACTTATACAATGGTGGCCATCATTATGGTGGGAGGAAACCAGGCAGAACCCGGGGGAAACCCACGACCATCTGCAAGTTGCTGGAAGACCGATTACTTAATGCTGATGGGATTAAGTGTGCCCACTCACTTCTGGTTCTAGCATGTCTGGTTTTAATAGGAAAGCTTAGTGCTTGAAACTGAAACTTGTTTTATATATAGCTTACAGTAGCAGGTATTGTATGAGATCGCGTAACTTTTCACTTTTATTTTGTGTGTATGTTTTGTAATAGTTAGGCTGATTTCTTTTTATCCAGCAGACCGAGCTTATCATCCAACAGACTGAGCTTATCATAGATGGAAGGAAAGTGAAGAAGGGATTGTCAAGGTTCACTTCAATGTTATATGGGTGACAATTATAAAGGATTCCCAGGAAAGAGAGAAATCAACGTTTTTCTGAAGGATAATCTGTTTGTCTCATTTCCTGTCAAACCATCAAGCCAAGGTTATGAATGAGAAATATAAGCACAGAGTAAAGGTAAAAATATAACTTTTTGTAGTTAACCTAGTCACTAGGTTCACGAAGCTTCACTATACTAGCCTTTCTGAGTTGTACAAATAAGCTGCGCATTTTGGGTTAAAATTTAGAATTTGCTTGACTCATCTGACATCATGATGGCAGTACGTAAGATTTTCTAGAAGTGTGCGTGCTACTTAATTTGAACTGCGATATCTCGGTAATTACTCATCATAAATAAAGAGACAAGGTTTTTAAACTCAGGGGTGGAAACTTTATGATCTCGTTTATACCACAGTCTGTTTTTGTTTGTTCTTCTCATTTATTTATCATTAAATTCATTTATTCATTAAAAATTTCATAAATTATAATGAATTAATTAGATGCTCTCTGCAACATTGTGAACTGTGGTCTGATTTCAATACGTTATTTCTTTGGTTTGCTGTTTGGAATGTCATGTAGTTGCCTATGCATGTATGTGGCAGAATAATATGTAGTCTCATTCTGTGATTCTCAGTCACATTTGAAATATCTCTCTGAGCGAATATTTTATTACATTCAATCGAGGAAACTGCTTATTTGACTAGTAATGTTGATGAGATTGAGAAGAAATGACAGCGTAGTTGTGTATGGTGAAAATAGAGACCCATTGCCACAGTCCAGTCTTTACATATATTTCGTAATGGCTGGGCACAATTTTTAAAAAAACAAGACGAATATCAGTCATCTTCATTCAAAAATCTTTGTAGAGTTTGAGCTTGTGTAGTGAGGCTTCCATTTTAACTCTGTTTCCGCATGAGGTTGAAAATAAAAAGCTCGTCCAAGTAAGCAGGAGATCATGCTCATCGTTATGGATTTACGGTTTGGTGTCAGCGAACAAAAATAAATTGTGTGGCTGGTTGAAAAATGTTTTGCAATAATGTATATAGAAGTGTAATTAAATATTATGTCAAAATGCTGAGTAGAATGTGTTAATTAATAGCAGATTGTTGAATTAGTTGATGTTTTAGATGAGAGTCCTATAACATAACCAGGTTTAGCTCCAGATATGGTTCTGTATTCCACAACATTACTTGTTCTGTTCGATTCATAATTTTAATCATTGACTGTACTAAAGTGAAATATACATAGATGTGGCACAAACACCATTAAAAACCTCACATATCACATGAAAATTACCTTGAATTGTGAGCATTTAAGATAGGATCACCTTTGTACACACTCCATGCCCATGTTTTTGTGAATTATGAAAGTGACAATAAATGCAGCTATGTTCAGTAAGATACACATTGTATACTTTGTTTTAGATTAGAAGACAGGAAGCAATAACCTCTGTGTTGCTAGTATGAAATGTGAACCTATGAAGAAGGGGCTATTAGTACCAATTCATTGCATTTTGGTGATGGTCCAAATCCCGATTATTCACGATTGATAGAAAGCCTTCCTTTTTCGTGTTCAGTCATAGGTCACACCAGACGTGGGTTCCATTCCACTCTCAAACAGGGAACTTTCAATGTTACCCTTGTTCAGTTGTTTGTGGGGCCTTGGTGTCAACAGGAAATAGTTGTATATGATGTTACAGGAAGAGCTCACTGCACATCTCCAGCCTTTCACCACTGTCAGATACACTCGTATCAGGAGGAGTTACAAGTTTCCTCCTATGAGCATATGTCAGATGTGGGAGAGTTTGCCAGTTACTCGCCAAAGGTGGATGGTTTACCGTGGCCACTCTGCTTCCCTCCACCACAACAACAAAATCTGGCCGCCATCAATTAATTTAAATAGTTTGATGTTAAGCAATCAAAAATCAAAAAAATTGCCCTTGGGGCTTGGAGGCTATTAGTAATAGGCGTCCCTCTCTTGTGTATGCTTTTACGACTAGTTAGCCTGCCGTCCACAACTGTGACATGTCAGTTACTTGCGAAAGGAAACAAAAAATTACAGATTTCTCTGGATCAGAGGATTGCACCCTCACCATATAATACCTTCTAGTTAACACAGTTGATTGGAGTTTTACGACTTTAGCCAGACATATTTCATAGGTTTGACAACATTCGTAAGGAGGGAGACATATTATATGGGGTCGTCTGAATGACAATGTGTAAACATTAGTCGACCTAAGGCAGACATGTACAACATTCTGTTATATGCGGTCGCCTAAATGACACCATGTAAACACTGGTCTACCAAGGGGATACATTCGACAAAAAGATGGTCTACCAAAGGCAGACATATACAGCATTCTGTTTTATGTGATCGTCTGAATGACACCGTGTAAACACTATTTGACCAAAAGTAGTTATATACGACATTCTGTTATATGCGGTCGTCTGAATGACAATGTGTAAACACCGGTCGACCAAAGCAGACGTGACATTCTCTCATATATGGTCGTCTGAATGACCCTGTGTAAACACTGGTCAACCAAAAATAGTCATACACGACATTCTCTTATATATGGTCGTCTGAATGACTGTGTGTATGAAGTATATGTTGTGTACTTGGGCGACCGTTTTAAAATAAAAAGTCATTTAGGTGACCAGCTTAACTTTGGGCGACCATCCTTGGTGTTTATGGGAATCCTATATTTCTAACAACTTTGATATATATACAACATTGTCCTAAAAGGTATGAAAATTGGCATATTTGGGAATACATCTTTACAAGAAGCATAGATAAATAAGTGGTGTAAAGATAAATAACTCCAAATCAGTGGTGGCTTTAGGAAATCTACACAGGTCTTTTAAAAAGGTACACATTTCTCTCCAAAGGTCCTTGGTGTTTATGGGAATCCTATATTTCTAATAACTTTGATATATACAACATTGTCTTAAAAGGCATGAAAGTTTGTCAGTTGTTCGACATATTAACACCTAAACACACGGTCTTATAATAGATAAAATATCACATGAAAATTTGTTATTTGGGCGACATATACAGATGTGGTCGCCTAAATGCACAAAATGTTTGTGCACAAGGTAATATGTCATTTGGGCGACATATATGCGGTCGCCTAAATGACGCATTGACTTTTGGGCGACCAGATATATGCAGTGAATTGTGTATATTTGTTATTTGATAGATGACGAATTATTTTTCTATGCTGTTTGATGTGTAAATGGTTTAAGATGAAAATAAAAATTTTTTGTTCCACAGATGTTTATTTTGAGCGAATATATCAGTTTATGAAAGAATGGTTGCCCAAATGACTATTTTTCAGGAATGGTCGCCCAAATATACAATAAAGTGTTATATATATATATATATATATATACATATGGCTTCAGCTCCCTTATATGTGTTACGCTGATATAAATTTGGCTACTTGGTTTTTTTCCATGATACGTTTCAGTTTCACTTTGAATTTGAATTCACCGTCATCGTCTATACAATTAATCAGAAGCCGGTAAGAAAACCTCATGACCATCTGTGCAATATGACTGCAGGAAGAACTATGCAAACTGATGTACATAGAAGCTTGGTTAATAACACTCCAAATTATAAACATAATGTCAAGAACGGGGCTCAGTCTGGACTAAAAGGCCATTAGTTTTGTTCTAGGCCAAGACTGGTATGAAGATTTACGCCTGGATTAACATTTAATACACTTTTTGAACAACCGACCCTAGCATCGTTAGTGCATTATAAAAACGCTATAAAACAAAGCAGAAACGTGTACAAAACTAATAAATATGAAGATAGACTGTTCGTTATGGCCTTGGGTAACCGATTCCGGGTTCTGATTCTTTCAATACACCCAGTATATATCAGTTATTTACAAGTAAATATTTAATATTACGCCGTTATGTACATGTACCCACTTTGAAAAATAGCATTAATTCCAGACGGTATTACAAATACGTGTTATTTGCAAACTTGTGAGCAAAACGTAACATCACGCATGTATTTATTTAATGTAATAAGGGGCAATGTGCTGTATTTTGGCGGCATAAGTTTTTGAAATATTTATATCAATCCACACCGAAATCTTTATGAAGAAGAAAGAAGTTGTAGGTTCAAAACTCGTCTTGGACATGGAACTTTTGGACTGGCTCTCACTGTTTGTGGTGCATTGTTTGAGCCGTGATGATAGAGTTGGTACTATTTAATCATTTACATGGACAGTTAGAATAATACTCACAGTGAGGTCAATTGATTCCACATATTTCGTGTGACAATTTGTCATCTATCACCCTGTAGTTGATACTCTAGTCTTACCCTCTATATTATGTAGTTGCTACTCTAGTCCTACCCTCTATATTATGTAGTTGCTACTCTAGTCCTACCCTCAATATTATGTAGTTGCTACTCTAGTCTTACCCTCTATATTATGTAGTTGCTACTCTAGTCTTACCCTCAAAATTATGTAGTTGCTACTCTAGTCTTACCCTCAATATAATGTAGTTGCTACTCTAGTCTTACCCTCAATATTATGTAGTTGCTACTCTAGACTTACCCTCAATATAATGTTGTTGCTACTCTAGCCTTACCCTCAATATTATGTAGTTGCTACTCTAGTCTTACCCTCAATATTATGTAGTTGCTACTCTAGTCTTACCCTCTATATTATGTAGTTGCTACTCTAGTCTTACCCTCAATATTATGTAGTTGCTACTCTAGTCTTACCCTCTATATTATGTAGTTGCTACTCTAGTCTCACCCTCTATATTATGTAGTTGCTACTCTAGCCTTACCCTCTATATTATGTAGTTGCTACTCTAGTCTTACCCTCAATGTTATGTAGTTGCTACTCTAGTCTTACCCTCAATATTATGTAGTTGCTACTCTAGTCTTACCCTCTATATTATGTAGTTGCTACTCTAGTCTTGCCCTCTATATTATGTAGTTGCTACTTTAGTCTTACCCTACTTTAGTGTTACCCTCAATATTATGTAGTTGCTACTTTAGTCTTACCCTCTATATTATGTAGTTGCTACTCTAGTCTTACCCTCTACATTATGTAGTTGCTACTCTAGTCTTACCCTCTATATTATGTAGTTGCTACTCTAGTCTTACCCTCAATATTATGTAGTTGCTACTCTAGTCTTACCCTCTATATTATGTAGTTGCTACTCTAGTCTTACCCTCAATATTATGTAGTTGCTACTCTAGTCTTACCCTCAATATTATGTAGTTGCTACTCTAGCCTTACCCTCTATATTATGTAGTTGCTACTCTAGTCTTACCCTCAATATTATGTAGTTGCTACTCTAGTCTTACCCTCAATATTATATAGTTGCTACTCTAGTCTTACCCTCTATATTATGTAGTTGCTACTCTAGTCTTACCCTCAATATTGTGTAGTTGCTACTGTAGTCTTACCCTCAATATTATGTAGTTGCTACTCTAGTCTTACCCTCTATATTATGTAGTTGCTACTCTAGTCTTACCCTCTATATTGTGTAGTTGCTACTCTAGTCTTACCCTCTATATTGTGTAGTTGCTACTCTAGTCTTACCCTCTATATTATGTAGTTGCTACTCTAGTCTTACCCTCTATATTGTGTAGTTGCTACTCTAGTCTTACCCTCTATATTATGTAGTTGCTACTCTAGTCTTACCCTCTATATTATGTAGTTGCTACTCTAGTCTTACCCTCTATATTATGTAGTCGCTACTCTAGCCTTACCCTCAATATTATGTAGTTGCTACTCTAGTCTTACCCTCTATATTATGTAGTTGCTACTCTAGTCTTACCCTCAATATTATGTAGTTGCTACTCTAGTCTTACCCTCTATATTATGTAGTTGCTACTCTAGCCTTACCCTCAATATTATGTAGTTGCTACTCTAGTCTGACCCTCTATATTATGTAGTTGCTACTCTAGCCTTACCCTCAATATTATGTAGTTGCTACTCTAGTCTTACCCTCTATATTATGTAGTTGCTACTCTAGTCTTACCCTCTATATTATGTAGTTGCTACTCTAGTCTTACCCTCTATATTATGTAGTTGCTACTCTAGCCTTACCCTCAATGTTATGTAGTTGCTACTCTAGTCTGACCCTCTATATTATGTAGTTGCTACTCTAGCCTTACCCTCAATATTATGTAGTTGCTACTCTAGTCTTACCCTCTATATTATGTAGTTGCTACTCTAGTCTTACCCTTAATATTATGTTGTTGCTACTCTAGTCTTACCCTCAATGTTATGTAGTTGCTACTCTAGCCTTACCCTCAATATTATGTAGTTGCTACTCTAGTCTTACCCTCTATATTATGTAGTTGCTACTCTAATCTGACCCTCTATATTATGTAGTTGCTACTCTAGTCTGACCCTCTATATGCTGTAGTTGCTGCTCTTACCCTCTATATGCAGTTGTTGCTACTCTAGTCTTACTATCTGTATGCTGTAGTTGCTACTCCTACCCTCTATATGCAGTAGTTGCTACTCTAGTCCTACTCTCTATGTGCTGTAGATGCTACTCTAGTCTTACTATCTGTATGCTATAGTCTTCTATATACTAGTAAGTGACGACAAGCGGTCAAAGACACGTCAGTGGCCGTTTGCGGAATCTAATGTTTGCTGAAAAACACCTCCGTGGTTTACCCTGATTACTCCGGGTTTCTATCTCCCATAATACTGACCAACATCGTAAAAGTGAAAAAGTGTTGAGTATATGCATGGCGTTAAACTGCAGTCAAATAAATAAACACACGTTTGTAGAAGAATTGGTTTGCTGTAGTATTACCCCTAACATGCAGGATTTCTATTTATAACTCCTATATTGATCTCGAGATTTATGTATACACACGTATATGGCTAATATGGGATTTCCAGTGGAAAGCATGATTCATGGATATAAATACCTTGTTCATCAGAACTGAAACGACGCAACTTGTTCTGTGTCATTGTTACAGCCTTAAGGGGTTAGTGCCCAGATTCATAATTAACTATCCCTGTATATATTGTTAAATTGAGTGTAAAAAAAAAAATATTAGAAAAAATGACAGTAATTTGAGTAATATGGCATTAAAATCACTAGATTGTGAGGCAGGGTTTATGCATTTGTCGCTAACACTCGGTAGTTTCCGCCGAATGGCGTCATATAGGTCCAACCTTTACGAGCTGCCAGAGAATCGTTATTTAGTTCAGTGAAAAGTGACAACAAGCATATCGAATTTCTACACGAAATGGTTTGCTGTTCTGCATACGGTTGTAAAAACAGGTCATCGAAGAACCCTGAAGTTATTTTTTTTCAAGTTTCCAGACGATTTGGCTCTCAGGAAACCTTGGATTCCCGGCACGAGACGGACGAGTTTTATACCCACCAAACCAGACTGGCGGAAGTTGGGATAAGAAATCCTGGCGGGCAACTAAATTTTAACAGCAGAGAGGAAATATTAGGGTTTAAATATCTGTATATTAACTCTGCTGATTGGACTTGGTGGGTGTTAAACAATGCGGGAGTTCATTCATCATTAGTTTGATCAATTTTGTGTATGCCGATAAAATGATAGAAAAGTAGGTACAGCCATGTGATGGCTTCAAATGAATGTCGCTTGATTCACGCTATCCCACTGGGTGTGTCTCTCCTGTGGGCCAGTGAGTGAACTAACAAATTTTAATCTGCGTATAACAACGCCAGCTTTTGACAGCCACGGCAATGTTTGTGGTTTCTGACCGGTTACAGAGAACGATTCACACCGAAAACAATCCAAGACTAATCATGTCGTTTAACTGCGTTGATCAAGAATTAATGTGTGAGGGTTGAAATACTGGTTGTTGATTAAAATTACCCATCAAAGGTGCTAACACAAGTGACATCTCTTTGAATACTGCTCAGGGTAGGTGCCCAAGCAATATCACATAGTGATAATCCAACCCCCTTTGTTTTATTCTCGGATCCAGATTACGAGGATTAGAGACACCGCGGGAAAAAAGAAGGATCAAAGCTACCCTCTATAATGCCTGTTTGACGTGCTTGAATTATTCCGGCCATTATAGCTAGGACAATTATAAAAGAATTCGTAAGAATTTTTTTCAGTATTGTCTTGACTAAATGCATGAATATTAATTTGCGCAAACCCATTTTTGAAGTAAATCCACTCGAGGAATAGAATGATATTTATTGTCAAGCGGACAGAAGGAAAGAGTAGTAAATATTAAATCTGATATACACACGAAATGTAGACCTACAGTGTAACACATGCAAATGGTATAGCTTACCAACCTGTATCGCCAGTGCGGTTGGAAATGCCTGGAAAAAAATATTAAATTCAGCGTCTAAAAACTCAGAATGTCAAGTCTGACATGCGATGGCTGTGTCATAAGTCGGAACTTCAACGTCGCTAACTATGGATTCAAACTGAAAAAAGCAAAAGCATATTTGCTTGTGTGCAGCTAGAAACTGTCTCGAAAATGACATCGTTTTGTTACGAAATCTCAGGCTATATATGCCAGATAGACTTGAGTCGGCCATCTCTGACGTCACAAGCTGAGCTTTTCGGCCTGCCGGCCGGTTAGACATCACCTAAATTAGTAAATCTATCGTTTTTGGTGGATTGTAAGTCATAATAATGCTTCTCAGAGGCCCTCCTGGTAACATACTGTTAAAGGGGTTATAATCTTTATACTTAACACAAGTAGCTAACTTTGGACAGTACTCCTTCAAGCGAATTATTGGAGATTGTGGTATGATAATGAAATCCCAGGTACTTTTTAGTAGCAGGGCCTACACGGTATTTTGATAATATCGTTTATGGTGATGAACAGTCCATGTCATCAGCTTATATAACTAACTCTGTAAGTTACATGTACATGTAGATACACGATACATTACACAGAAAGACATCTTGTAATAAAAGTATTGTAAAAGATAGAAGTTGTATTTATAATGTTATAAGTTATGTTATAATTTATAATGGCAACGCCAGCAATGCTTTGAAGATATGTGGGTTGAGTAGATATACGTTATGGTGTTGTCTTTTTTCACGTTTCATCCATACAGCTAGGGTATATAATACTGAACTGCTTTAAACAGGTTGGGGGAATTCCGCGTGGTCTATATATAGACACCTGGAATGATTTGATGTGAATGCTTGGTTTAGCCTTTTCTCTTGGAAACAAGACTATATATAAGGAGATCACGCAATGTTCTGCTTTGAGTCACTTGTGAGGCTTAGGGAGAAATGATTGTAAAAACCGTATATACGAACACAAACAGTTGAAACTGTTTACATTCAGGATTGTATGAGTTTTCCAAATTTCAAGTGCTGAGTTTATTAACAATTAAGATATCAGACATGAGGAAAACGGTCTGGATGATAGTTTTCATTGTGTCTATCGCCATACAGCAAGGTTTGACGGGTAACAAAGTTACCAAGGCTGTTGGCGTTAGAAGGCAGAATCTGAGCATCCTCTCACGTAAGTACACTGACGCCTACTGACCGGAAGTATATACTGGAAGCCATAAAGACATGTCCGCCAGGTATTGAAATGTCATCCGACAAAATCTCAATTTTGGGAAAGGCCACGACACATTTAACAAAGGCTTGTTTTCACGGGAGCGTATTGTTGCCGTACAATTTCTTTTTTATACGGCTTCTACATATATTTATTAGTTCGCCACGTCTCAAACCTGTTTCGTAGGAAAATTAGTTAATTAAGTAGGAATGTAACGAAAAACTACAGTTTTACAAAGAAAAATATTTTTCACGTAGAAATATCTTTCCACCAGGGTGGAAATAATTTTCGTCGCGGTTGAAATATTTCCACCGCTGTGCATGAGACAATGTGTCAACCCGCGGCGGAAAAAATTTCCTATATGAAAAGATAATTTCATTTATGAAATACAATTTCTGATATGTTAAAGCGACATTGTTTGTAAAAAAAAACCTTTCCTGACGAAAAATAGCCAAAATAAAATCGATTCTTGTTTTCCACACCAACATCAGAAAATAGTTTTTTTCTGCACCACGTCATGGCGTTACTGAATATTCATAAACTCTGTCTGTTTCAGTGAAACGTCTGTCGGGTAACCCGCACTTGCTTAGGGATATACTCCCGGCTCTGTGTCGATGGTGTTACTATGTACGGTGGATGTGCCAACACGATTGGTACCGGAACCATCGCTCTTGTAGCACCTGTAATTTGTGCCAGAGAAGGAGTAGGGCCCATAAGAGAGATGAATAACTATTCGGAAATCTGACTCCAGTTGGGCGTATATGAAGTTCGGTGCTGCACAATTTTTCAATTTTTACAATTTTGCAAAGACCCGCATGCTAGCTGTATGCACAAGCATTTGCTACGGAAGAGACAGGCTGCAGTCTTTGTGATGTTGATTTACGCTCAAAAGAAAAAAATGATTATCGGAACTCCTTCACCCACACACATGATTATATATTTGTTTACATTGTAAGTTAACGGACAATGCCTGGTGTTAACATGTGCCTATTACTCTTGACTGTGTTATTTTTACGTTGTAATTTGTACTGAGGAATAAATTCATCACTAGCTTTGTACACAAGAAAGTGAGAGTCTGTTTTTATGATAAATGACTTTGAACATACACAATGGGAAACATTCGTGAACATATTCTATTTAAATTGGTTAGAATATAGGCTCCACGATCTCGAAGTTGTCTGCATGCCAGTAACTTGCGAATGATCAATAGTTCTTCGGCTCTGCCCGGTTTCCTCCCACCATCATGCTGGCATTCGTCATATAAGTGAAATGTTCTCGCGTACGGCGTAAAACACCAATCGCATAAATTTATTTATTTATTTATTTGATTGGTGTATTAAGCCGTACTCAAGAATATTTCACTTATTCGACGGCGGCCAGCATTACGGTAGGAGGAAACCGGGCACAGCCTGGGGGAAACCCACGTCCATCCGCAGGTTGGTGACAGACCTTCCCACTTATGGCCAGAGAGCTGGACTTGAACTCACAGCGACCGCATTGGTGACAGGCTCCTGGGTCATTACGCTGCGCCAGCGCGCTAACCGACTGAGCCACGGAGGCCCCCCCCACCCCCAGTCGCATAAATAAATAAATAAATAAATAAACATACGTCAGAGTTAATCTTAAATTATTTAATTATTCTCCAGCTTGTTTTTGAACTTAAATGCTAAGTTTCAATTTTGTCATCAAAGAATAGAATAAAATGTTTGATGTAAGTCTCATTCGAACACTTATGCTTGACTGAAGCCTGACACAGCTCCGTGATCCTGGGGTGGTGAGGGAAATAAATATAGTGATTGGTATATAGTGATCCTACAGAGGACAGGTTGCCATACGTAATTACATCTCACCGACATACTTGATATAAACAGTTAAACCACAAGGACATATACTGACAGAAGGGCGTATAAGAAACTATAGATGTTAAATTAGATCAGCTGGAGATCAGTTAACATAGCCTTTAATTTCAAAAGTGTGTTCAGCTAATATAAAGGATAACAAACATAAATCTATGCGTCGAAAAAGAAGTCGTATAAAGAAGTACCAGGTCAGTTCCCAAAACGACGTATAAACACTCATAGACACTAATTCCAAACCTGTTGTCTCCAATACAAGCTAAAGCCACCGATTCGAGTAAGGTGTAATTTTCAGTCTCACATGCATCACAAACTTTTTCTCATTTAACATAGTCACACAACTCAAGCAGGATTATTTAGTCGAATAATCTGGGCTATAGTTGTGCTTAGGTAAGAAATGTTGCGGATTTAAAATATGGGTTATGTCCGGGACTTCCCCTGTCTTCTCCTCTCCGGCCCATTTATACGTTTATTTCATATAGTGATTTAAGCCTAACCCTAAAATGACTCATATAGGTCTATACAACGCCTCTGTGACTCAAAAGTCAAACTCAAAAGTATAAACCTGACAAAAATTGTTTTCAATTTTAAAACAGCATGTTTACCGCCGTGTAAACCTGCAATTTGTGTGACACACCACTATTCCACATTTCGACACGACAATATTTGTGGAATATGCCCCTTTTCCACACTGTCACAATATTGCGGCAATATTTGTGAGATTCGCCCTTATTCCACATTGTGACACGACAATGTATGTGTTAAACGATATTATTTAACATGGCAACGACACGCCACTATTTGTGAAATACACCATTATTCCGCATCGCCACACGTCAATGTTTATGGCGTACACTATTTTCCCACATTGCGACGCGATAATATTTGTGGACTATAATAGCTGAATGCACGATACCTCATGGAGCCGACACATATTTTATTAACGCTGTTATTTTAACGATTCAAATCGCCTGATAGGTGCACATGTGTTCAAAAGACGTAAGCTCGTTGTAACTACTGCTCAGTCAAAACATCACTGGTGAAAAAAGTGCATTCGCCAACCTGGGTTTATTTGTAATCGAGTATAGCTATATAGTTATCCTACTTAGTTTATGTCAGTCCCTTGTCAAGCTATCGTGAGTAGGGCACTAAAATCCAGAACGTTGAATGCAGCCTAAAGACCTTTAAACATCCGTGTCATTGTGTAAGCGTGTGGTCACAACTTACTGTGCAATAAACCGCCCAAATATTAAATTACGAGTGTTTTTCAGTTGTCCTCCAGTTGTGCTCTCTATCTGAAGAATTAAGTATATCAGTGGACGTGTCTCTATACTTTCTCTATAAAACAGCCCCTTTGTTTAATCTAAACCTATCTGATAATCCTTCAGGTTGTTATTTGTGTTTTTTACACATTACTTAACACCCCAACAATGGAACGCCTTTTCATGGTATACGAGTGATATACGATCGTTGAACTTTTCGCTTAGATTCTAGCTAGATTAATGTTCATTATGAATGCCAGGCTTGTCAGATATTTCTCGTCACGATTCTCAAGTTTGCCAGGTGTGTTCTCGTCACGATTCTCAAGATTGCCAGATCGGATTTCGTTACGATTCTCAAGCGTGACATATCGGTTCTCGTCCAGCTTTCCTGATTTGTTCTCGATGATACATTATTCAAGCTTGTCAGATTGGTTCTCGTCACGATTCTCAAGATTGACAGATTGCTTCCCGTCATGATTCTCAATATTATCAGATCGGTTCTCGTTACAATCATCACGCTTGTCAGATTGGATCTGAACACGATTCTCCAGCTTGGAGGATTGGTTCTTGACACAATTCTCAGGTTTGTCCAATCGGTTTTCAAGACGATTCTCAAGCTTGTCAGATCGGTTCTTGTCACAGTCCTCATGCCAATTCTCTACTCGATTATAAAGCTTGTCAGGTTTTTTTTCCATCACAATCCTCAATGTTTTCAGAAGGGTTCGCGTCACGATTGGTTTGGGCCACAGTCTTCAAGCTTGTCAAACTGGCACGCAACATAATTCTCAACCTTGCTAGATTGGTTCTCGTCACGATTCTCAAGGCTCAGATTGGTGCTCCACACATTTCTCAAGGTAGTCAAATCGGTTCTCATCACGTTTCTCAAGCTTGTCAGATTCGGTTCTCGTCACAATTTTCAAGCTTGTCAGATTTGATACGATTATCAGATTGGTTCTCTGAACGGTTCTCAAGCTTGTCAGACTGGTTCTCAATGCTGTCGGCGGGGCTCTCAACACGATTTTAAATCTTGTCAGATTGGTTCTCAAGGCCGTCAGTGAGCTTCTCAACACGATTCTCAAGACTATCCTCAAGGTTGTCATTTTCAGGAATTTCGTCGGAAGGAACGTAATAGTGAGAACTTGTCTTATTCTAGCGCATGTCGTCAAGAATGTTCTACTTAACAGCATGGCTCAAAAAAAGCTTTTTTGAGTGAGTACTAACGTCGCACTTAACCATTTTTCAGTCATATGACGACGAAGGAATCCTTAGAGTGCATGTAATGTGCCTCCTTGCTGCAGGACGAATTTACACCGCTTTTTTATCTAGTGCTGTTTCACTGAGACGCCTCACCGAAGGCAAGTAAGGCGCCCCGCTCGAGCCACTACACTGATACGAGTCAACCCAGTCGCTGCACTATTCCCTTCATGCTGAACGCTAAACGAAGAAGTTACAACTTCCTCTTTTAAGGTCTTAGGTGTGACTCGACCCAGGACTGAGTCTGGATCTGCCGTTTCCCGAAGCGGACGCTCTGACAACTGTGCTATCGGGTCCGGTAAACTTTATTGAAAGCGAGAATTACTGACGACTGATTTATAATTGATGCTGGTGCTTGTTCTAGCTTGTGTCATATTCACACGATTGTTACAAGCCTGATCGAGGCTGTAAACCTCTGTATATGTATAGGTTGCATATCCATAGTGCTTAATGCTAATGCAATATAGGCATGTATTAATTTATAGGTAAATTATGCACATGAAGAATTTCCAACAAAACTGTGCCCCTGAGCATCAATTTACGTACAAAATGTTGTTTTTAATGAATTATAAACTTACAGGTTTTGCTTGTTCGTTATTAAATGTGAAAATAAATTCAACACGTAAAATTCAGTTAAGCTTATTATTTACAACAAAGTTGTAGTAACATCTTTCATCGCTAACACTTGTCCTCTTGCTGTTGGCTGGATTGTTTTGGTGACCTTCGTCTTCTTGGTGTGACCGTGGAAATATCTTTGCCGCACCTGTCTTCAACTTCTTTGATCACACTCTGGGCCTGTAAAGAATATTTTTAAAAAATGAATGTTTCTATGTGTATAGAGCGTTATCACGAGTGTTTATGTAGGCTTAAAACTCACATTTTGACAGCAGTATGACTGTTAAAAGGCTGTCTTCTAAATTTAAGTTATTAATGGATAGAAAAGATTGTAATTAATAGTAAGCCTAGTCACATGCATGGTTTAGGGCTAATCGTGAAGTTTCTGGAATGACCAATTATGTGTCCGCACATATTATTCTTTACTTGTTATTATTATTTGTTCTTCTTTTAATAAAACACATTAAGGGATTTGACTTCTCAGGAGGGTTTTAAGGATCACATTAAATGTCATTGGCGTCACAAACAGTTTTTCCATCCCAACCGCTGTATTTAATATAGGAATGGCTCATTAATATGAATAATAACATGCAGACATCATACTAAATAAAAGTCTACTAGTAATACAATACGTGTGTTTCGCAAGCCCATCATGTAATTCAAGCATTTGAATTCATTTAATTCAGTGAAAACAAGTTTAAAAACACCACAAAGATATATTCTGGTTTTGTCTTCACAATAGCCTTTCAACCGAAGCTTTTATCTTCTTTGACGAACGCAGACATTTACAGATAGAATTAAGTCACATTTTGCACACGGTACACAGGGTCTAACCGGGATAGCATTTCCACACAAGTCAGAGCTAAACTTCAGGGAACAGATGCTTTATCTGTACACTTACCCAAACATAGAACGCTGCAGCTCCAGCACTGGTGCTTAAACTTGGTAATACGCATGGAACATGTACAGGGCCCTTATTCGTTGGTCGGGGCCGAGAAGATGGTCTTTTGCAGAGACGCCACAGCCCGTGGTTGCGCACCAAACCGCGAAGTTCACTTGGTTCTGCCAGAATTGCATAGGATTGGTGTTCCAGGTCCGAACAATTTCATTGTCGGTTAACTTTGGCAGCCGATACTTGGCCAACACATCTGTGAACTGGACTGGAAGGGCCTTCTTTTCATCGATGTAGATGTCAAATCGCGTGAGCTGCTCTTCGTGGGTTTGGATACTATGAAATGCCCCGGCCTTGTAAGTGGCCTCTCTATTGAACCTGTAAACCTCGCTGTCCATCGTGGCTAAGATGTTCATCACATTGACTGACATTCTAAATGGGGCACAGCACACGCTGCCTCTTGCCCTTAACAACCTCGACGGTCGCCTTAAAACCGCCCTTCGCGAGATAACATTCTAACCAGCCTGGGTGAATATCCCCACCAGAGTGAGCTTCTTGCTTGGAGTTAGCGCACGCGAGGTAGAACGCGTTGAAGTGCCGACGGGCTACTACAATGTCTATACGCTGGACAAGGACATATTCCGCCCGCATGGGCTTTCTCTGGGATTGAATGCAGCTACGGGCCGCCTAGTCCTTAGCTCCCCCCCCCCCTAGAAATGCCTTCATAATACTCCAAGAGTTTTCCTCCATCTTGGGGTTCTCCGACGGGATGATGCCCATAGAGGTGGCTACGGAGGGTGAAAAGCTACCTAATTTGGTCTCACACAAAGAAGTCTTCGTGCATTTAGATGAACTCAGCACCTCAGAAAACGTGAGAATAACCTCAGATTTCGGTGGCGGTTCCACACTACTTAAAGCCATCGCCGTGACTGGTGAAGGGGTTAACTGCGGAAAGACGGTTTCATTTCCCAACCCACAGTACAAAGCCTTGCGCGCCGACTATATAATTCACTTGACCGTGGCGCTTTTAGACAAAGACGGCAAGTATATGAGTGTAGGGTACCTCAGTGCTACCCTAGAAATACAATAAGTATGGTGGACGCAGCCGGTCCCAGGTCTGCGTGACTGTCTTAAGCGACTTGGCAGATGTGTCGGAGTTCGAACTTCAAGGCCAGGAAGGTAAAATCTACGCCTTCGAGTTTCAAAATTCGCAAGTACAACCGCAAAAAGATAACAGGGGAGGGGGACAAGCAGAACCTAAAACGTTTGCTTCCCTTGAAGATGTCTCATCCTCTGCAGAGCAAGAGCGCAGGTCGCCGTCTGAGGTGATTGAAGAACAAAAACTCTCATTAATTCGCCTTGAAGACCGCTTTGTTCGACCCCGATTGGTTGATAGATGTGAAGGTGACCCCGATGTCGGTCCAGGCCACTGGGGTCGATGTGAAAAAAGTTTTCAACTCCGGAGCCTCTTTCGTGTCGTACGTACCAACCAACGCCTGTCATATAGCTATGGAAGGAGGAGGTTACTTCACACTAACTGCGGCGCCGGGTGTAGAGACCGTGCGTCTTGGCGCGCAATCCGTGTCTATAGCCATACTACGGATAAACCCTGGATCTATACTTATCTTCAACGTCATACTTGGCGCGGCCTCTCAGCGCCTTTCCTCCATGATTACCGGGTTGAAACTAAAGTGGCCTGCAGAGCACGATGGAAAGGAGCTCAGGCTTATGATCAAATTACCTGCCCAGGGCGACCCAGTCATCCGAAGCTCTCTCGAGGATATACGGGTCTTTGCAGGGGGTTTCTCAATGAAATCTATTTAGAGTCCGGTATAAGACTTCGCCGCTTTCGTGTTAGTAGTCCCGAGGACGATTCAGGGTTTACCGGCGTTATTGATTCGTAGGACGGACAATATGGGAGGACTGTACTCGGCGATCACGGATGAAAACCCCTTGCCGCCGGAGGGCGCGGCGCCGACGATTATGGATGACCATCCCTTGGCCCCGACCGCGCCGACGATTATGGTTGAAAACCCCTTGGCCCCGACCGCGCCGCCGGAGAGCGTGGCGCACGCCCATCGTCTGCAGTGTCAGCGAAATACGGAATCAGCTTGAATCTGAGCGAGATCTCCGCCGGGCCTTGTACAAAAAGTACCGGCGTGGTGTCTTGGCCACCGAGGCCCTTGATTCGGCCATGCTCACGGCCGGTTTGGGACTAGGGGTTGCAAGCGTGGGACTACTCTCAACAATAATTGCAGCCCCTGCTGTCTTGGCCATGGAAGCTGCGGCCCTAGCTTGCGGTGTCTTAAATATCGCCGGAAAATTCGTTATCCGCCGACTTCACGCAAAGGCCAAGAAACATAGCGATATATTGCTGTTGGCTGAGGCCAAACTTAACAGCATCCGTGCGCAGGTATCTACGGCATTATCTGATGGTGTTATTTCGGACGTAGAGTTCAAGCAGGTCGTTCAGGAGCTCAAGAACTACTCTGATCTGAAGCAGGAGATACGCGCTAAGTCTCGTAAGGCATTCAACGCCGTAGAGATCGATGAAAGCACGAAAAAACAGCCTATAGATCGCGGCCGAAAACTAGCTCGGCAAGAGCTGACAAACGCTCTTTCCGAATGATGTTCTGAGGAGGGCCCCCCAGTGGAGGGTGCGCCAGAACCTATAGTGTGTATACTACCCCCAGAAGCAGGGAAGGGAATGGGGGCTGGGAGCCTCTATTTGCCAAGGGGAGGGTGCGCCAGAACCGGCGTTGTGTATACTACTCGGCACGTTAGCCCATCATATATATATCGGGTGGATATAAAAAAAAATGGGCCGTACTTTAACACTGAATATCTCCAATATCTCCGAAACCCTCGTACGTCAGCTTCTAAAAATGCACACTCAAAAACCATTGTCTCCTAAATATACAGATCAAATTTTAATTTCATCCTTCAAGATTTCTGTTCATGGGACTAAAATCAAAACAGAGTCAAATACGCATGTTCCGGACGTTTCAAAATGATGTTCTACCTTGTTTTACTTGAAAAGGTGATCAATTCCTTGTCCGCCGCAGAGAAAAACATCTTGATTCAGCAAAACTCGCGCCTATCTGGCAGAAGGGTTTCTCTGACACTAGAGTCAGACAATTTTTCCAGACAACACTTGATTGACGCGTGTCACAAATGTTCAGCGGGCGCTCTACTCATGACGCCTGACAGGTGATGCGACGTCGGTTACCGGACGTGCGTTTTTGAGGCTATGTTTTCATTTTAACCCTTTGTACAGACTACTGAGGTTATGACCTTGAAAACTGGTCAGTATGTTAAGAAAATAATGTCATTTGAAGGTCTAAAGTTGGCATGGGTTTGAACAATAGATAGTCGGAGAAACCCTTCTGCCAGAAGGACCTTCCCACCTCTGCAATTGAATTCCATCCGTCTTTAGATTTTATCCTTGTAGATGATCAAACCATCCATGACAACTTTTAAAACTTTATATTTATTTATTTATCTACCTGTATTTGTTTACTTATATATTTGATTGGTGTTTTACGCTGTAGTGCACTTATTATTCCACGTTTACGCCGATGGCCAGCATTATGGTGGGAGAAAACCATAGAAGTCCCCTAAAGCTTCAGAAACAGAGGGCCCCTAAAACTTTATAAAGAAGCGTCAAAATAAAACAGAAAACATAAACTCCTAAAGAGTGACTGAATGAATGACCGAGGCTTAACACCACCTCGTGTGTAGAAATATCGTGGCGAGATGTACTTACGGGGAATACACAGTTGTTATGAACCCCGGATACAACTACCGGTACAGTCATTATGATTATAAAACAAAGATAATATGTTTTTCTCTCTTGTGTCAGCAGAATTTTTCCCAGCATCCATTGTTTTTTATTCATCAGCCTGCACTGACATTCGCAAAATGTCCCCTGGGCCATTTCGGGCGCAGAGTACTAACTGTCCCGAGCCTAACGTGTGACATTTCCAACGAAGCAGGATGTGTTGGCGTCATAAGTACGGGGAGCTATATAGCCTTTAACCTGTTAGACCCATCAGAGAAACGTGTCCACGCTGTAGGAACGATTCAGCAATAACCCCAGGCTCTTTACATTCGCGAAACATCGCACAACGGACATTAACCCCGGACACCCGCAATATTATCTTCAGGAATAATAAAAAAAGGAACTTCCATTTATGTACGTGACGATGAAACGCACATGAAAATAGCCAGAAAGTCATTATAGGATCCATTATTATTTTCATAATCTTCAGAAGTAAATGAACCACTGGCAGAAGGTTGTATTCATCACGGAGGAGAGGACATATATGAGAGCCATGCTGTGCTGGAGACTTTTAGCGCTGTTTGGAATCTGTACTTTAGCAACAACAACGTGGGCTTTGGAAGGTAAAAAATGGTTTGTCAGTGTTTTATTCTTGATGTGTTTGACAAGCTCAATTGTAGGGAGAACTTCAACCATTATTTTTCGTCATATGAACAAAACGTCTGTCCATATATAATTATTACGTTTCGGCATTGTATAATATTGTTTAAACCTGTTCATTTATCAACATCGAAGAAAGCAACGAGAACGATTCTACAAAACCTTTTCTGAGTCAAAATTAAAACATGATTTTACAGTTTTGGGGTTTACCTCACCTCACAAATCATATCTTAAGTCAAAAGTCTCAACATTTTACCTGTAAGTACCAAATACAGAGGACTGAGAAGGGGTTTAATTTTTTTTAATAAAGTGAGAAATTATTTTGTGGAATTATTCTCACATCCTCGGGTCAGGTTTTAGTCGGAGTTCCCTTATTCCCTTACGCACGCCGTTAGAACGATCTGGTCTGTTCGACCAAATTTTGGTACAGACTTGTCAGACCAAATAATGGGGTGACCAAACATTAAAGGGTCAAAATGACCAGATGTCTTAGGATCAGATTTTTACAGAAAATGAGCCCACAGAAAATGCGACCTCATTAGTTTTGGTTGCTTCGACCAAAAGTAATGGTTACTTTGACTTTATTGTGGCAACCATTAAAATGCGACCATAATGGTTGTGGTCATTTTGATCAATCTTATAATGATTACTTTGACCCTGTTCTGACGACCAAAGAAAATCTGGCCCTAAGATATTTGGTCACTTCGACCCCTTAATGTTTGTTCACCCCATTATTTGGTCGTACGCGTCTGTACCAAAATGTGTTTGGTCGAATTGACCAGATCTCTCTAACAGTGTATAGAATATATTTTGATGGACCCAAATCTTTCCGTACGTAATCAATCTCTTGAGTTTGCTCAAAAATCGATGATTACAAATCCAGTCGAATTGTTGCCATTATTTTAGAATGGCTCAAGTAAGTAGCTTTCACAAAATATCAGCCTCGTCTGTCCAGGAGCTAAAATTTATAATGTGTGTCGCTTTATATTGTTTGAATCATGTTAACAACATCTGGTATCGTTTTTACAGTCTGATATTCCCTGACTGGCAATAACTTGAGCTATTCTTTAGCTCTTTAAGGCTTTCACAGTTGACATATGGTGATAATTATAATTTTGTATACGAGCAGGCAATTTGCAGCTTATATATTTGGATTGAAATAAACCGCACAAATCTTGACATTCCAAGAAGTGATAAATCTGTTACATTTTTTTAATTTACTCTAAATAACTCTTTCTGACATCTCCTCTTTTTCAGACCTCCATGTTGTAGTAAACGTAATCAAAAATAGTTTCCTAAGATTTTGGCGGGGCACATGGTACAGTAAGGTTTTTTTATACATTTAGTAATAAAAGATTTCGAAAACGAAACTTCCATATTATCAGCACCAAAGAGATGTCAATCAAGACAAGCAGTTAATTGCTACATGTAAATTTCATTGATCTTTTCTTGATGAAAGGAAACACAATCGCTCTAATCTGGCATATAATTAGAAAGAACCATAAGATTTTACATTTTAAAATATATTTTATATTTCTCAAAACGCAATTCTGATGCGCGTTAGTACTTCTGGAACAAACATCCGGGAAGACGAACTGTCCGGACTATCCGGATATTAAGGGACACGTACTTTCTTATTCATTTAAATCCTTTCTTCTTCAGTGTCTCAGTTAATGAGGTCATGTGTTTGAATTCAACCCTCGCTCGTTCTGTTGAAGCTTTAAGTCAGAAAGCTTGTCAAGTGCATGTCCTTTATCAATCTCATTATGTTTGGGCTACGTAAAATACATGTACTCACATAAATATTCAATGACTTCTCTTTTATGAAATCACGAAGAACGCCTTCGAAAAGGATATTATTATTGGATTTTTTCATGAGTACATGCATAGTTTGAACGAATCTCCTGTTTCGCAAATGACATAACTGATGGGTCGTCATGTCTTGTAGCTTGTCCGGCCAACTGCGTTGACTCAGAGTGCTCTGCCCTCGGATGTGTACAATGCGATGAAGGTTTCTACCTTTACCCGGATCCAAACGCAGGGTGCGTGTTTACAACAAATAAAGTTGACTATTATTTTTCCATAGGGAGTTAAAAAATAATAGGTTTGTCCTCTTATAAAAGATTGTGATGGGAGGTGCGAATGACGTCAAAGTTGGAGTTTGAAATACATGCACTTGCCTTTGAACCGCTGACACGAGGTTTGTAGTATATCGAAGGGATAATTATGGAAGCCGGATGAGGATATCTCGTCCCACGGCGCACCACTCGCTTGTAGCTACACGAGGAGACGAGGACAGTCACCGTTTGGGCGTGCTGTACTCATCCGGCATCCACACATAAGAGGAAGGCTTTATGCTTTTCAGCTTTTACACATTGAGAATTACAAAAAAACAAACCCCACATAAATACTAAATATAAATGGTGGAAGTTTGCATGTTGTGAGTGGGAATGTTCGTCAATAACTTGTCAATGGTTTTTGCTTCTTACACAAAACTGACTGTTAGTGTATAGGTGGGCATTGTTTTGAGAAGAAACTGGCAATCAGTATGACTTCTCCATACTCCTTCCAGTGCTTACGTCTCTCTCTACCTTTCGCTTTACATCACTGCCACCAGAAGACAAGCTTGAGATTTGGAGTCTGTGAGACGCACGTACGCTTGATTAGGCTTGGCCTCATCACTTGTGTCCTCCCGCGGAACTATTTAACCAGCATTTATCAATGAAACTGTCTCAGGGTTTGGTTAGAATCATGTTGTACATACTCTAGACAAAGGCAATGCATGTGTATAAAGTAGTGTTAGTGACAAATGTTCAGGCGGATTGGTTGTTCTTTCTGATTTCACTTTCTGTTGCATCATTATGACCCCAGTGACCTTGGTTTTGTTCAATATTTCTCTTCAAAATTTGCTAGTGGTGGCGCTGATGTAAAGTGAAGTAGAGAGTGGCACATGCGCTGTAAGGAGTCCTTCATTTATCCATTTAAGCAGTGAGTCATTTGTTACATGAATCTGACTGCCATCATTCCAATGGAAATTCTCATGTATATCTCAGTTTTCACACCAATTTCTTCAATGGTTCTGATATTTCTTCGTTATTCACTCATTTAGAAACTCAGTCATTGTTAACATACGTTCCACTGTTGAAACACTATTGCATATCTGTGAAAAAGCCAGAGGGAAGTATCGAGTACACATGCGCAGAAAGGGTCATATGGCAGACAAACAAAGCCATGTGGCTATTTTTGAAGGGATCCAAGATTAAAGTCAGATTTAGTTTTATATCTATATGTCAGTGAGTTTGAGCCCATGTAAACCTACCATAAATGTCATGGTGTTGAAGTGTCTCTGTGCGTGTTCCATGATTACGCTGTCTACAGTAATGATACACTGTCTGCAGTAATGATACGCTGTCTACAGTAATGATACGCTGTCTACAGTAATGATACGCTGTCTACAGTAATGATACGCGGTATGTATTGTTTTCAGAAAAAGTGTCTGCATAGAGTCATGTCCAGATGGATACTACACAAACCCTGTTAGCTGGTGTGAAGGTAAGTTAACGTGATCAATCAACTATAGAAAAAGAACAATACATTAATTTTGATATATTTGTTTGGTGGTTTACGCCGTACTGCTCAAGAATATTTCACTTATACGACGGCGGTGAGGGAGAAAACCGCAGAGGACCCGGGGGTAAACCACGACCACCCGCAGGTTACTGCAAGAATTCCAGCGTACGGCCAAACTTGAACTCACAGCGACCGCACTGGTGGGAGGCTTCTGGGTCAATGCGCCGCGATGGCGTGCTATCTCGCTCGGCCACAGAGGCTCCTCATTAATTTTGTCGTAATAGTTAAATGGTGCATGGGGCGTTGTTTTGACCGTGTGCATATACCACAACCATGTCATGTTGTATCGGGATTCGACAGGCGCTCTCAAACTGGTAATACTTGTACGCCTACTGTCTCATTAAAGATGGCGACAATGTGAACGTTTATAGTGGAATTACCCAACCACTCAGTAATGTGTAACATGAGTTCATGCTGGGTCATCTCCAATTTAGATTCCCCGATTGTACCACACATTTGTCCAAGCATTAATTACTCTAACGCACACCAACGGGCCTGTACTTATTACGGGCCATCCCTCTTTGGAGTTCATTGTGTGTTCCTGTCTTAATATAGCTAACTAATTTATGGACAGATTGGTATTGTAATACTGATTTCACCTGTTACGCGTGATCATTTGCTGTTACCTTAAGCGTGATGGTGGTTTGACCATTCAGTAGGCGTTCTAGCGATTTACCTACTTGGTCGTATAAGGCATAACTCTAAACCCGTGTAACTCTGTGCTGGCTTATATTATATATTTCTTACTCTTTGAACAGATTACACAGCTTGGCCTGAATCGCGTTATGCGACAGAGGTTTTCCAATATGCTGCAATCTGTACTCAGATTCCACATCTTCTACTTTTTTAAAAACGTTAGTGTTTAACTCTTCGAACTGGAAAACGAAATGAACAAAGAAGGTGGATGAGTGCTCGGTGCTTAGCGAGGTTTGAGATTCTTAGAGTTGTAGTTATTTGAAACGCTCAGAAAAAGGTAAACGGTAAGTTTGTCCCCCACTAACCCCTCCATACACACCCCACCCCTCCTCTCCTGCCAAGAAAGGTCTCACGCACTGATTTTTCTTAACTTTTGATGTTTACAGAATGCGAGACTGTCAACTGTGCCGTTTGTTCAGACGAGTACACATGCACTGAGTGCAAACCGGGATACGAAGTGAACAAAGATGGCGATTGCGTGTTCAGTTCTTACCGAGTTTAAACGACTGTTAGAGTATGACCCCATCGAAATTGTAGAATTTCAAACCGTCTTTAACTGGTAGAATAAAATTGTGTAGTTATACTATCGTATTTTTACGGAATTAGTGTTGTATTGCTTTCCTTGGCTTGGAAGGTCATGTTTTTGTTTGAGATTTACTTGTTTGTATTGACAACTTTATAGAATAGTTTAACTTTATGGAAAAAAGTGTAAAGAAATTTGGTGCGCAGGTTAGACCTGGAATAAGGCCCAATCCGTTAAATCAAAATCAAAATCAGAATCAAAATCAAAACCCGGAGATCAGAGATGTTTCAAAGGTGGGGGAAACATAAAAGAAGTTCAGATGAAAGATTGTCAAAAAAATAGTTGCAAAGAGAAAAAGATACTTGAAAATATTTTTTATGTGGTGGGACCATCACTTTGTATATTTTGTCTTTGTGTAATGATGTTGTAAATGAGGATATGCCAAGAGGTCGTCCCAAATACCTACCATACAACAACATATTTTCATGGAAGAGAAAAATCAAATTTGCCATATCAGGAAAAAAGTTTTCACGGTTTTTTCATCTAATTTTGGTCTCAGTTTTATGTTTTTTTTCTCTATTAAACTACTTCAAAAAGAAAATATGTACCTTTTGTACACATACATGTATGCTTGTGCAGCTCGCGTAATATAATCGTGTGCCACAGATACACAATTTAGTACACATTAAGTGGTGTTAATTTAGTACACAGTAAGTGGTGTTAATTTAGTACACATTAAGTAGTGTTAATTTAGTACACATTAAGTAGTGTTAATTTAGTACACATTAAGTGGTGTTAATTTAGTACACATTAAGTGGTGTTAATTTCGTACACATTAAGTGGTGTTAATTTAGCACACATTAAGTGGTGTTAATTTAGAACACATTAAGTGGTGTTAATTTAGAACACATTAAGTGGTGTAAATTTAGCACACATTAAGTGGTGTTAATTTAGCACACATTTAGTGGTGTTAATTTAGCACACATTAAGTGGTGTTAATTTAGCACACCTTTATGGGATCATCCTGATATTCAGCGAACATTACATTACCAATACCGGGATGACGGCGTTCACATGAATGACACTGGGTGTGTCTTTCTCCTCAACATCCCCGGAAAGCACTTTAGAAGGCGTTTATTTGAGAAATGAGCGTCAATTCCTGTAACTCTTCACAAACTTCAGTTTAAATGTCTATGGAGAGAACTTAATCAGTTTGCCATGGAAAATCAAGAATGGCGGCGAGTGGCGATAGCCTCTCTTATGGTGGAGTTTCCATGGGTATTCGGGGCAAAAAAAAAGCACTAAATTGTGCTGCGTGCTTTCTTTATCACTTGTTCGGTGTCTACATGTGTGTGCCCAAGGGTCGCCGAGCAGTGATGAAGATCGTTGGGTTAATACGTGGAAAGGTCAGCTAGCAAGCTGTGAATGGTTGTGGGTTTCCCCCAAACTCTTCCCGTTTTCCTCCCACCATAACGCTGGCAGCCGCCGTATAAGTGAAATATTCTTGAAAACGGCGTAAAACACCAATCAAATGAATAAATAAGTATACGACAACGAGGAGTCATTATGCGCTAAAAACGTTTACATGTTTACACAAGGTGAAAGGCATCTCCAATAAGACTCTATTTTGCTGTTGTATTTTTTCCTGACAAACCAGTTAGTCATTTCACAATTTCCGCAACGTCATAGAAAATACGTTACGGTAAGTTTCAGACAAAGCTCAGCAAAGACTAAAATCTTGCACAGTAAAATAATTTATTCAACAAATAACAAATGAGGACAATATTAACAGAGCGTTATATATCACAGAATGTTCGGTCATTGGACGGATTCATGCACAAAGTGTACCAGCAGTGTCATTATAAAAAGCAGTTTGGTTTTGATATGCATTTGATAATATAAAGAAAAATTGTCAATGTCACATGATTTAGTTTTATTTTGACCTTCAAATTACATTTAATTTTAACTAACTTCTCTCTTTTACCATATACTTTTTTTATTTCCGGCTGCAGTATTTTCCTGGCCGAATGTCTTTTCTCTGCAGCAATTTTGTTGGTACAGTGCACGATTTCGGATGAGAAGATCCGAGTTCAAATCCAGATGTCACCCATAAAATAAATCAGAGACGATATCGCCGTCAATCACGCCAGCAAGTGTACATATAAGCAAATGCTGCAGACAAATGACCATTGAACCACTGATGTTATATTATAAGGGTTCAAGCACGAGGCACTTTAGTTATATATACACATGTACTTACGCATAATTTTCTTACAAATTTCTACAAATCTCCTACAAAAGAGAACGAGAGACCTGACTGTCTGCCATTTGAACTGTGCCTATTGGACTGAAAAAAAATCCAACTTTTCACCATTTGTTTTGCTTTACATATATTGTAAACCGGACAAGAAAAATAATCTCGTCCAGAATTCGGATGAAGCTGATGAAGTGTGTGCATTTCGTGCAAGTACATGTATATGTACACTTACACTACTTGTATAGTATAGTATACTTACACTACTACGTTCATTATACATTGGCGGTTAAATGGGTTGTCACCTGTCTTTTGCTCTTATCGTAAACAGACTTGGGTGCAGTTTGACATGTAATGGTATAGCAATATACAAATTAGATGCTGCACATTTCGTTACTGTCAAAAATGTACAGTCAAAAAATTCCTCTGTTGTCTGAGTGATGCTAGAATGTATTCTGTTATTGAAACAGATTATTCTGTTGAATATAACAGACATATTCTATTAAGTACACTAACAGGATGTTATGTTGCATATCACAGTATATTTTGTAATAATAACAGAAAACAACAGATCTTCTTTAAAATTAACAGATTAATTTTTGAGTTTTTATCATTGTCTCTCAATGATATAGTGATTTATTTGATTAGCGTTTTTCGCCGTCCTCAAGAAGATTTCACTTATACGACGGCGGTTAGGATTATGGTGGGAGGAAACCGAGCACAGCCGTTTCTTTTATATACATCAAAGCTTTAATAATCTTTTCTTTAACAATGCTTAAAGCTATTATCTGAAGACTCATTTCATAAAACTTTGTTCTCACTTAGAGAACTGCTTACTTAATACAGTTTTGGCCTTTTGGCTTTAACGTCTGCATTTCAGTGGAATTTTTTTCGTTTAAGAGGTCGGCTGTTAACCCGTTACAATTTTTTGGTGCGGGGATCAACAGCCTGAAGACTTCATAACTTAATTTTCATATAATATATTTTGCAAAAACTGTAATTTATCACATTACAAAGCTAATTATAACAGTTTCAAAGGCTTTTGTCAAAATCGATTTCAAAGTGCACCGTTCACTAATCACAAAACTATGTGGAACTAAATTTGAAAATCACTGTATGAATATATGGCAAGTCATAATACATTACAACTATTGCGGTTTTTTTTTAACCATTTCCCCCCATGCGTAATACTAGTCAGTTAACACATGGGTGTTTGTTAAAAATGCATTATTAGTTATACTCCGTCTTTACGGCTAACTTATCACTCCTTTTCACAAGTATACAGACACACAGTTAAGTTGACTTTTAAAGTTTAGAATGAGTCAGTCATTAAAATGTAAATCGAGGATTATCAATCACAATGAATGTCTGTGTTTATAGACCAAATGACATGAAAGTGGCATGATGCTTACATACGTACATATAATTCAAAAGTAACCACTGCCAAAACAGCGACAATTTTTCTGTCAGTTCAATTTTTCGCTTAACAAACAATTACCCATTTAATCGACAGGAAAAACATCTTAAAATTTATTCAAAGTCAAGTTATAAAGCTTTTCAAACTTACAACAGTTATAACCAAATGGACATAAAAACCCGCCAAATTCCGGAGCCTAGATGAAATTGTTTTTAATCCTTTACCATGTTTAATTTCACGGCCATGGTAATACGTGTAGTGTTGTTCATTGATCACACCATATCCAGTACTGCTCTTTCTCGCGACCTCTCGTCCAGCGTGAGATCTCCGTTTTGGTACGCGTGGTTGTCTTGTCCGTATTCCGCGTCGTCGTCGATCATGATTTTGGTATCACCGTTAGTACCGCCATTTTGATAGTTGTCAGCCGAGTCAAGTCCGCCCATTTTCTCGATCTCTTTCATTTTGTCTTTATCTTTGGTGTCCTCCTTTCCGAACACCCCGTCGTCACGAAGGCCCCGGATGTCCCACACTCTCACGCTGCCGTCGTGAGATCCCGTGAAAAGCTTGTCGTCAACTATCTGTGTACAGGATATTCAAAATGAAGGAATTTATGTGAAATTAACACGGCTTAACAAGTGTGTTATTTATTGTATTTAGGCGAACTTTTTATAATCGTTAGCATACAAGTGAGAGAAACAGGTGCTTTTTTGGCCAACAATAGTCAAATTAATTATTGATAGAAAACATTAAATGGTTCAGTGTTAAGCTACTCAATTACACATACACGTGTGCATGTATTTGCCTGAACGTGCCTTAGACCCGAAAAATTTTATATTTTCCACAGGGTTCCCTTGAAACAATTGAATAGTAAAAAAGGAAGTCACTAATATATCCAGAATAATATACTCTGGGATTGTATTTTAGCCTCACTACAACCATGTTGTATAAATTTAGAAAACATGACTAGGTTTCACGATAACTGTATTCAGATAACAACCACCAAAAAAAGAGAAAACATTCAGATATCGATGTAGGAAGAGGCATTCGCTAGCTTTATCCCCAATCCTGAACTTAGTCCCAAACTGAATATCAAAGGATATCACTCGAGAATACTCGGTAAATGGTACATACCCAATAACAGTACACAAATCAACCACGTCACTAAAACATTGCGTGAGAGAAAGATGTGCATTGAATGGAAGTGTGACAGTGAGACAGCACATATACTACTTTCACCTGCGTCTTTGTTTCACTTCATGAAACGCGCAGTAATATCGATTTTTGTTCCTGTGTTGATGGTGAAAGTGAATAGCTCTGTTTAAATAATGTAAATCCGACAACTGCTCAGTGCTGTGCACTATAAATGTACGTTGTGAACCACACCGTACCGTGTAGAAGCTGCAAAATATTGTACAGTAGATGTTTTGTACCACAAAACAGCTGCAAAGTATCGCACAGTAGATGTGTTGTACCTTGAAACAGCTGCACAGTACGGTAGATGTGTTGTACCGTGAAACAGTACGGTAGACGTGTTGTGTCGCGCGGCCGCAGTGCACTAACCAACATCACGTGCTACTTCTTTCATCAACGCTTTTATACCCGACCGGCAAACTAATTTACACCCTATGGGCGAATGCAACCGTTGTTTCGCTTATCCCATGATGGTCAGATTTATGGGTACGGGAAATCGGAGATTACGGAGTAAACCTCCGACCTTTGGCATGATACTAACTGACTTCCCACATATGATGTACGACTATGCACGCCATATTGCTGATACACAAGTGGTCTTAAACGAACGTTAGACTGCACGAACAGCCACACTAGCGTCGTTGACAGCTCGTTGTTCCGACAAGTAGGAGTGTCATTATTGCTACCGGTAGATGCAATGACGTGTCACAACACTTCACACAAATTTCAGCTTCATTAAGCACACTAAAATTATTATTTTTTTTGGAGTTTGTTTTGGTTCTTAACTTCCTCGATGTTAAACGCCAACAGTATTGTCACAGCAAATGATTTGGGAAATGTTATACCACGGTTTAGAAGCAGTAATCCAAATATAAAATGGAATTTTTATATTTGACGCATCCATCTCCCCTACAAAATTCTACCTGTAAGCAGTTAAGCGCCATCTGATGTCCTCTCATTTGACGGCGAAGTGTACCAGACTTGGCATCAAAGCAACGTACGAGGCAGTCTCCGGCTCCGGTGAATACTTCAGTGAAGAAAACACAGGAAAGGCGTGAAGTGAGGCAAGATACGAGTCAATGTGGTGATTGCAACCTGTCAAGATCGTGTTGGGACAAAAGAATGAAACATTTCCCTGCTTACAGCTACCGAGGTCCAAGCTGTACACCACCGATGTATTTTACTTATCAATAAGAAATACTTCTTCTGGTTAAAGAAAAACAGTTTTAGCTTATTACTATAAATGGCCAAAAAGGAATTATTCGTGAAGGGGAATTTTGTTATGATTAAACACTAGCTTGACTTCGTAAACTGTCAATATTGGGTAGCTGGTTGGCAAAATTGTTCTATATTTGGTCATTATGATACCTTATCCTATTGGAATAAGTAACTCAGATGTTGAATCCGATATGAAATTTCAGTTGTCATCAAAGGGCCGTCAAATGGTGACACAAATCAAAGGGACGTCACTGTGACCTCATACTGTTAAAAATCCGAATCAGCGCATAAAACTAAAGCCGTTTTCCTGAGCATGGTGCTATAAACTTATGTTTAAAACGGATTCAAAACAGATGATTTCAAATAAACTACAGATGACTTCTCATAACGCGAATGAACTTTAGCACTTCTTACGCGTGGTTTTCTTCAAGTTTTATCATTTGAAATGCATTTCATCACACTGTATAAACATTATTAAAAACTTAAAAACTTAAGAACAGATTTTCAGAAGATTTGCGACGATGTGCACATGGCCCCTTCGCCATTGGGAAAACACAGCGTTTACCAGCTTGGACCCTTAGTCTGTAGTTAAGAAATGTTACACCCACCATAATACTACGGAAAATGCGAAGGATAACATATCACTGGAGGCAGAAAATATACAATGTGTATTGTCAACTCAGATTGGGATGAATGTAACAGGAACCGGAGATGATTTTCTTAGCCCGGAGATGTACTTTTCGTCTTAGATCTGCCAACATTACACACAAATTGCACAATGGCATTAAGATATTTTTAAGATTCAAGGGATTATTTTGTAAACCTAGTAAGTTCATTTTTTCTCAAAAAGGCCGAAATTGACGGAATCATAAGTGTTGGTCATAATATTGGGAATTGTTTGGCTTTCAGTTTAAATTACATTCATCCCAGAGTACAAAGATATGGATCCTTGTGTGCATATCGTGGTCATCGT
Organism: Liolophura sinensis; assembly: GCF_032854445.1. Lineage (NCBI taxonomy): Eukaryota > Metazoa > Mollusca > Polyplacophora > Chitonida > Chitonidae > Liolophura > Liolophura sinensis. Next base: position 23,064,804 of record NC_088298.1, on the reverse strand, counting down.
TGAGCTGGAAAGTGAAAAATGAGAGAGGCTGAGTCAGCACTTGAAGCTACGTGTAAACAGCAAGATACAGGCGGTGTTATTTAGTAGACCAAACAACGTCTTGGTGCTAAGCCTGCAAGAGGGTGTATTAATGACAAATAACAGTGCGTAGTGACGTCAGACTGTAGCGTGAAACCATAGCAAAAGTTGAAACCTGAAAAGCATTTATGGCGAACTCAGGCGATCCCTTGAAAACCTGTTTCTGTGTTCCCGTTTTAGCTTCAAACACTCTGCAAACTCCGTCACCACACCCTGTGAGAACTGTAAATATTCCAAGGTCAAGTAAGGTCAGGGAATGAGACAATGAGCACAGCAATGTGTTGTACTGAATGATACACCTGACTTTTTGTTTAACATGGCGGTCATTCGATGCTCTGATAGCCAGAAATAAATAACCATTCAAGAGCTCAACATGCCTCCATTTCTTAAGTTCAGGGACATTACAGATCGAACGTCTATATGTTTTCTAAAGGTCAAATCTCACAAACCACTCCAGCTGGAGTCTAAGGAGTGGAAAGATCGATTGTTTCTATGTCCACTTTGGGTTGTTACACACGTCATTAGATTGTCCAAGTTAACGAGGAGCACCAATGCGGTCGCTGTGAGTTCAAGTCCAGCTCATGCTGGCTTCCTCTCCGGCCGAAGTGGGAAGGTCTGCAGCAACCTGCGGATGGTCGTGGGTTTCCCCCGGGCTGTGCCCGGTTTCCACCCACCATAATGCTGGCCGCCGTCGTATAAGTGAAATATTCTTGAGTACGGCGTAAAACACCAAATAAATAAACAAATAAATAAATAAATTAACGAGGAGAAATATGGGAGAAAACCAAGTTAATATTCCACATAGGGCACTTAACTGTGTACGTCAACAGTCAACGACTTTTATCGATTTTTTCTGTTTTTTTATTTCTGTTCCTCTCCTAAGCGTTCAACTCTCATCTTCATTTCAAAACATATATGCTCACTGTATCTTCCATCGAAACGTTTTCGACTTAGCTTCAAAATAACCACATATGTAAAACTATATATGCTCATATGCTTTCAATGAATAATTTTCGGATTCATATCGGAGCAACTATTTACGCTCTCACTCAGTCTAGCTTTCAACGAACAACTTCGTCTTCACTTCAAAATAACTATGTTTGTAGTGTAGTTTTCACCGGATGTTGTCCAAAATCCCTTTAAAATAACTGTATCTGTTCAATGCAGCTTTCACCGAGCAAATTTTGGCTTCACTTTAATACAACTATTTATGGTCTTATCTTTTCACTGAAAAACTTTGAGCTTCACTCCAGCACAACTATGTATGCTCATATCTTTTCAGTGAACATCTTTGAGCTTCACTCCAGCACAACTATATATGCTCATATCTTTTCATTGAACAACTTTTGGCTTCACTTCACTACAACTACATGCAGGCTTCATTTTATCCTAATATAAGTATATACGCCCAGAAATGAAGCATCTGTCTGGATCACTTCATACATGTAGTTGACTGTAGCTGCAATTTTTTGACACGCTTTAGTTGTTCTGTACAGGAAAACGGGAATTGGTGAAGACGTCAATGACGTCAGCGTGGGAAAATAACCTGTAAGAAGCACGAGGGATATTTTTATGCCAGACAGTTGCAAACTGAGATGTGGAATTTTTATATTTGATCTGCTAATGCTGTCTTCTTGGACATTTTTTTGGCAAAATTCCACACTGTAATCCCGTGTTAAACGTCAAACAGGTGTTCATATCTTTTTAATGTTTGAAATATAATATGGAACTATATAAAGGGCTAGGAATATCAATATTTATGAAAGAAGTAACTCGAATAAGTTTGGCGTTTGTTTTGAGGTTCAAAACAAAGCTTGATTTACGTTTTTATATGACAATACTGCAAACCAATAACCCTTCACCAAAATGTTAAATCCATTTATTTATTTGATCAGTGTTTTACGTAGTCCTTAAGAATATTTCACTTATACGAAGCCGGCCAGCATTATGGTAAGAGGAAACCGTACAGCGCCCTGGAGAAACCCACGACCATCCGCAGTTTGCTGCAAGACCTTGATAAATATATATCAATAATTAATTACATATATACGGTATGTGTAAATATATTGTCTTAATTAATATGTGAGTTATATAAAAAGTGCCACAAATCCTGAACCGAAAACAAGCGCACATTTTGTTTCAATGCGTTTGTCGTTGCACCAACGTAATCAATGTAGTCCATATGTTTGAGGCTATGTGAAGATATGAATCGTATCTTACACAAAGTCACGTCTACACAATAATTACCAGAGATTATCAACGTTTTTTCGTTGAAACTGAATATTTTGTGATAAAAAACTTCAATCACTACTTACGTAATCCATCATGATATTTGATACAGCTGACCGTATGGCGGTGACCCTTGTATATCCGGGTACAGTCGCCAAAGTCCGTAACCCAGGCTCTTCCGGTGTGATCGGAACTTCCGGTGTACATCATCTTGTTCACTACCTACAAGGGCACAAAAGGCCGAGAGACACTAGAGTCGTTTGACAATCAAAATAATCTACAAATCTTTAAATTAAGTTTGCTTATCAGTGCATTGTGCCGACGCGCCGCTCGCTGAGCATGGTTTATATTAATTTTAAATTACAGAATAAATCAACAGTTTAATAAGACAAGAATGATGCATCTTCCCTGTAGCTTACACCCGTGCACATGTCTCATATTTGATGAAAAGTGTTTTCTAGTCCCTTTACATAACTCCGGATTTTAAGCAAGTCTAGAGCACTGACATCTAGTAAATTGCAGTTAGCCTCACTGCATTTTGTAGCGAACTCTACTTGGGTAATGGTGCTATGGGGCGTGTAATTTGTCACTATCTAGGCATTTACGTGAACAGTTAGAATAAAACCCTAACTGTGGTAGTGACAATAGGTCGTATTCTTGAGTAAAGATTTCTTGAGCTTGGCATTAAATCTCCAGCACTTCGGATTTAATGTGTGACGGTACCGCGCTATGTCGACAAAGATTAAGAAGGCATGCAGTTGTCACAAGAAAACCTTAACGACCGAAACCAGGAGGTAGACAATCGAATCGAATTGGATTCGAACTCGTGACGACGTGGGCGAAAGGCTAATTGTCTGGAACTGCCTTCTGTAGAAACTATGAGCAATCAATACCGTGGACAATGGATATTGTGGGAATATCGATTATTAATGCAGTTTATGGTGCAGTGGGGTTGTGGACAACCAATATAAATTAAATGTAACGCATTATTCTATTTACAAATTCTTTTACCCCCGTGTACGCGAAATAACAACGGGTCTCAACTGGAGATGTACACCGGTCGTTATGGTCAATAATACATCGTATGGCCATCAAATGGAGCCAATCCCGTACGACCATTAGAGATGAGTTCAGTGGCGACTTAAGCGATTGTGCATACAGAGTTTTACGGAGCTGGTTCCAGGCGCTGATGGCCATATGGCTTTTATGGGACGGCGTAACGACTCGAATACAACCCCTGTTTAGTCGCGTCGTTATTTTCGCATGCACGAGCACTTATGCCTAGTACACACGGGAAATACGTGTTGTTCACGTTTGAAATTGCCACCTGCAAAAGACAGCAGTTACAAGGTCAGGAGACTGTAAAAAGTGGTGTTACGTTGAAAGTAACCGCCATTTTGTATGTATTCTCGTGACATTTCCATAGATACTGATTGGTTGATAAAGGCGACAACAATCTCGCAAGATCCAAACCGTTCGCACACAAATCATTGTGTCCAGCTGACTTGTTTCTGGAGTTTGACGCCCCAAATGAAACACACTGAATCATTGGATCAGGTGTTCCAGACTCAGGAATTCCGCAGATGAGTCAAATTAGAGGATCTCTTGTTGCCCACATCAAAAAATCCAGTTTTCGGCAACAAATGTTGCCCGTGTTCACTGGGCTTCAAGATTTCTAGTTGAGTTGAGTTGTGTCTGAGGCCTTCGTGTACGACGAGTTTAATATTAAGAGACGTAACGCCTAACAGTCACTTAATCTATTGACCTTTCATGCCGACAATATTTATAGCATCCAAAGTTTACAATACAGCCTTTTTACGCCCCACTTTCACGCGCCAACACCCACCAAACACGTGCCTATATTCTACTACAGTTACCTCCTTTTGTGGTTCTCTGTCTACAAGCATTTACATGAAAAGTTAGAACAAAACATCAACTGAGGTAAATAGACAAGTGGCCATATTTCACCTGTTACGTGTGATCTTTGCCAGGTGTCATACTGTCGATGCTGCTCTGGTTTTACTTTCCACGCTGTAAGTCTGTAATTATATTCAGTGCTTGTTTGTAAAGTAAATATCTGGACGATGGCTGGCTCCGCTGTCGATGTACAAATTCGGCGGCCTAAAGTACCAACCGAGCAAGCACGTTTTTGTCAGCGGAATGAGATATCGGGAATTGTTAGGATTGATTGGTATTTCACTCTCTAAAAAATTTTTACCCAAATGACAGGCGGTCAGGTTTAGGTGTGTAGGAAACCGGTGTAAACAACCGATCTTCGCCCCAAGTACCTGACAAATCTCCTGACTGAAAGCCGCAGCTGAAACAGAGAGAGCTAGATTCGAACATGCGACCTCAATGGCCAAGGACCTACTAGACGCATTGACTGCGTTAAATGATATTACATGTAAGCTGATGAACAATGTGTCCAGCTGAATAATAACAGAATTGTAATAATACACGTGACACTTGCGTGCGTGTGTGTGCGAAATATGTAGAAACATTTCTAATCCCATACTATAATTCTGCAAAGTTAAAATAACAGTTCCTTTTTTAGACTTACAGTAGAGGCCTACTAATAAAATATTAAACGTATTTACTCTAAAATTTAAAATATTTCACTTACTATGATGAAGATAAATAGTCTTTAACGAAAGCTTATCTGCACATAATCTGTTGATTATTTTCGCTTAGGCCCTGCGAGCGGTGAGAGCAGGGGAATGTGTAATACCAAATGCGTTATATATGCGTTTAAAACAGAATTTCATATCCCTCTGAACAGTGCAGAAAATCCAGATTCTTTAACTTTCAAATTAATAATATCACCCTGAATGACAACAATTTTGGGGTAAAGATATAAAAAAAAACACTTACAGCATAAAGTAAAACCAGAACAGAGACTGCAGCATGATAATTCGTAACCGGTGAAATATTGCCTCTTGTCCATTTAGACCTCAGTCAGGGTTTTATTCTTACTTCTAAATGCGAATGCATAGTAGGAAACTAAACGTCTCCTAGCACCATGGCTAAAACAGAGTTGGGTAAAAAACAATGCACCGACATTATTTACAATTTTAAAAGGCTGCGATTAACATACAATCACATTAAAACAATGCAAACGGACGCAGCCTCAAAAAATGAAGTTCAAAAATAAACAGAAACCGTACCTGTAAGCAGATCACAGAAGCCGTGTGACCCTCGAAAGTACGCAGACAATCACCTTTGTACAAGTTCCAACCTTTAATCGTCTGATCCGTACTTCCTGTAAACAGCATCTTGCCGAGGGGGTCCGTCGCCATGCACGTGACGGCCCCCTTGTGACCTTTGAACACTTTGATGCACTTCCCTGTCTCGAAGTTCCACGTGCGCGCCGTAAAGTCCGCGGACCCCGTTATTAAGATGTCGGTTGTTATTTCGTCGTTGTACATGTCGCCGTTGGACATTTCCTCCTCGTCGGCGGGGATGAAAATGAGTGGGTACACTCCACGCTTATGGCCTCGGAATACCCGAACGCACTCGGCCGTGTCGAAGTCCCAACACAGGCACGTCCGGTCGTAGGAACTGGTGAACACGAAATCACCAGTGCATATCATGCGGTATATCACGGATTTGTGGCCTTTGAACACCTGAACGCACTCGCACGTGCTGATGTCCCATTTCCGAACCGTGCTGTCGGAGCTCCCCGTGAGGACAAAGTTTTCCTCGAGGAGCACGCATGTAATGTATCCCTCGTGACCCTGAAGTATCCCTATACATTCGCACAGCGCTGTTTTTGTGCTCCATAGCCTGGCCGTTTTATCCTCGCTTCCAGTAACCAGAACCGACCCATCTTCGCTCAATGCCATACAGTTAATGCCACCATCATGGTCGTCCAGTACTTGTAACGCGTAGGACTTGCTTTTCTCACCATCCTTCTTGGAACTACAACTTCCCATTTCACTTTCCGTAAAAACAGGAGTCCCGCCGAATATCACAAAAAATAGTCAACAAAAACTTATGCTTATGAAAATCGGCACAAAGGTTTCTGGTGTGTACTGCAAGTATGTTAAACAGGATCATACAAAAACTTTATGACTGATTACAACACCCAGTAAGTCCATCCGTGACCTACCGACCACACGAAAGGCGAAAGACACAAATTGTGGCAAAATCACTTACGGTAAGGTCGTAAACGGCTTTTTCCTGTACGTCCCAACTAAACGATGTAGAGTACAACTATTTGTCAAAGTGAGCTGACAAATTTCTCGATGTTTCTAGCAGTTTCAGAGCTTCTCTAACGGCCATTGTGACAACGACTGGTCGTAGTCGCCATTTCTAGTTCAAGCAAATCAAACGCGACAGCGTATGAGTTCAGTATCACCACTTTTATGTCGTGGCTGGCAACGTTAAGATATGAACGACTCTGGTGAAGGTATACGGTATCCGGTCTAGTGCGTTAATATCAGCCCTCCAACCATCAGTATGGGATGATGGCTTGAAGACGTATTCCTACTGCCAACTCCCATTACATTGATTGGTGAAATCGTCCAACAGAGGGCGTTCTATCGACTTTGCGCGTCATAACTCATTGTTTACTTCAAACCTATTCCACTCCAGTTTTGAATTATTAATTATTTCAGTGTTCATGGGTTTAATGGACACCTGTCCAATCGATATGGCTTGCCTGTCTCGCTGAACCAACCTGGTAGATACTTTGCAGAACACCAAGTCTAGCAAGATTGGGAACAAGTCCCTCAATTGTTCAGGCACCATCAAAACTAGGGCGTTTATTAAGGTGTCAAGCCCCACGAGGCTTAATAGCGAGAGAGATCGTGATCAAATCTGTCATTAGAACAGGTTTTTGCAATGTGTTCACAATCCGAAGAGAAATCGATCCATCTTCTTTGTCTCTTTACGTGTGTTCCGGCTGCCTAGCAACGCGTCATGGCAACCTGACAAACATGGAGGAACCGCTCAATACGTTCGCTGTAGATCGACCAGTGCTTGGGCTTGATTTGCTGTACTCGAGAGCTCATAACTTATAGCGATATTATAGCGCCTTCGGTCAGACCACAGTGGAAGAAATCGATATCATTGTTTTCCTTGTGACGTACGTCTGATTTACCTTGGGTGCAAAAAATTGAAATGTCTTCGATTCAAGTCAATGACAGGAAACAAACGTTTGAGAGAAGAAATCGTTGTCAGTTCTGAAAAGCGTTGCTAAAACGCACAGGCCTAGGACAATACAGCCATTAAAGGTCGGTGTGACCAGAGATCATAGGTGGAAGGTTTTACATGTACGTTACAATGAAGGCAAAAACAAGTCAGTGCCATCACAACCACCTTGGTCGAATGTCCTTTTTAATGACCTTTTTCTTATTTGCTCCAGGGAGAAAAAGAAATGACTTGTTACAAAACATCAGCTTATTTTCCCTAAATGTTCCCAGCCCTCCAGCCCTCCACACCATGATCTATATAAGGAAGTGGGAAGGTCTGTCAGCAAATCTGCAGATGGTCATGGGTTTCCCCCGCGCTCTGCCCGGTTTCCTTTCACCATAATGTTGACCGACGTCGTATAAGTGAAATATTTTTGAGAACGGTGTAAAACACCAATGAAATAAATAAATATATAAGGAATGTGGTTACTCTTTTAAAAATAAAAACGTGGAAACGATGGGGGGAGGGGGGCTTGATACATGTCGACGGGTAAGATGGGCATCAACATTAATACAGCAAGGATGCAGCGAAATAAACTTAAACATAGATTATGGTAATGTGGAAAATAAAGATATTTATGGTTTTTTATGAATTTTTCAGGCATATTTTAAATGTATTTTTCAAGCTTACCCCTCCGTTGTATGCACATATTCTGTCAGTAATCAAAAAAATTTCGGACATGAACTTATCGACTTAGTCTGGCCAGTTTAACCCCCCCCCCTCCCCCCTTTCTACCCGTGCTATTCGGACAGTCTCCCCAACAGAGTTGTTTTGAAAGTTAAAACCGTCAAAGACAGCTTAGACTGTGGGCCAATTAACTGACCGGCTAGGTGTTTAACAGGGCCACTATTGCTTAACCCCACCTCCACCTCCACCCCCACCCCCCATCCAGCCCCCAGTAATAAAGCAGAGAATTATATGCTAGTAAAGATATTACATAAACGGGCAGGCAAACCAGGCCACGGTTGGTGGAGACTCACGACCATCTGTAGGTTGCTGGGAGATCTTCCCACGTACGACAGAAGGCGAAGGCAGAATGAGCCGAATTTAAACTCACATTGGACTTGTACCAAGCAGGCAGCTTGGGACAAAGGCATCGTGTGCTTCTATGACCTATATAATATGACTGCATATTCAGTTAAATGGAAAAATAACTGCAGATTATCTGAAAATAGGTGGAAACACAGGAATAAAGTCAAAGCCATCATTTCTGACAGGTCTGGTACATATATACTTATATATGGACTATTAATTCATACAATGTCATGGTAAACGCCATGTTAGAGAAATCCGAAACACGAGGACGTGTAACTCATGAGATATTTCGTGTTATATTTATTTTTTTATTTATTTCTAATTGGAATTTTACGCCGTACTCAGAACGACCACATTGGTAATAGGCCCCTGTGTCATCACGCTGCGCTAGCGCGCTAACCAACTGAGCTATTTCGTGTTATAGAAAATATGTTGAAGCAATATATCAAAAATTGAGAACAGGGTGGAGCTTTCAACTTTTTCATTGCGTACTATTTTGCTTACTCCGAACGGCGTTACCTTGGTTATGCAACTTCACAAAAATAGACACGTAGGATTTTTAAACTTGATGTGGGATACCTTATTGATGCATGTATACATTTGGTCTAATGTTGGCCAACCACAGTAATTATCAACCCGGTGTGGTCCATTGACATTTCACGCTTCGCTTCCCATAGGCATTAGCGCTGGGATTTCCAGCCTTTAGGGTGGAAATACGCACCTGAATTAATATTTCATGTTATCATACACTTTATTTATTCGCAGTTTGTTGGCTTCATAATTCTGTTTATAGTTTACCTGTACTCAGACACTTGAAATTTGTTCAGCGACTGAATAGACCGATTAATAATTAGCAGAGGGCTTAATGTTGGTCCACAAAAGTGTGCAACCCATACTAATTAAGAGAAAGTTTCAATTTTGTCCACGTGACAATTGATAACCATCGCGTAATTAAAAGACTAACTCTAAATAAAACTGAAAAAATCAACTAAGAAAAACTATTAAATGTTTATTTGTTTGTTTCTTTATTGTATTAGTTTTTCTACGTCGTACACAAGAATATTTCATACATATATATCCGCGGCCAGCATTACTGTATTGTGGGTGGAAACCGGGCACAGCTTGGGGGAAACCCAAGACCATGTGACACTTATTAAAAAAAACGTAAAATTTGGAATATAGAGTAACAATTAGCACACCACCAAAATGGGTTTGTAATTAAATATAAATAGGGGAGAAATCACACACACATACAACTATTACCATTAACTAAATAAAGCAGATAACAATTAACAGACAGCTCAAAATCTGGCGTACAGCTATCTGGAAAAGTCTAACAACTAAACAAAAAATAATAAATAAATAAACGCTAAAAATAACGTATGCCACAACTTTTCAATTAATCGCTGTCAGCGGTCTTATATCCGTTGGATTTGTATAATTTTCAGCTTTCCAGATGGTCTGAGTATTTCTGTAGAACTTTCTCTACAACTAGGCCTTACTCTTCGCTGGCGAAGTGGCAGAAAGTTACCTTTTCCCTAATGCTTAACATTGGGCGGCCATTTTATTTTAGACACGAAAGGGTGGTCACCTGACCCCAACTTCCGACCTTTCTCACAGAGTAGAAATTAGTGGCGAAACAACAACACCAACATAGACTACATCGTTTGGTTGTTCGGCCTTTATCTGTGTTAGCACAGTAACGTTAAGCCGTCTGTCCGTTTCAATAAAAGCACATCGATAACCGTTCATAGCACTGCTTTTTGTATAATGTTGTGTCAAGGGATAAACCGGAAATGAACATACATGCATTTGGTTCGAAACAAGGAAATACACACTTGTTAGGGTCGATCATTTACGATCAATGATTGGTTGAAAATTCCCTGGCGGAAGTACACGCTCCACGATGCCATTCGCTGCCGATAGAGTAGGTTTCTGCAGACTTTCATATGTACAGTAAAGAGAGGGTGAAAAAGAAGTCCCTAGCAATTATCGACCTTGATGACAGGAAGATGGGTAGACATTAGTTAAAGAACACTAGCTAAGGTTAATTTACAAGTCTGACCGATCAATGGACTAAACAAAGCTGGTTAACAGACGTCTGAGTATCTGGAGCACGCAAAAGAATCGTGTCCATATGTTAATGCTACCTACTCACTTTCTAGTCACTAAAACCCCGTCTTGTCAATTAAGATGTCATTTGGCAGCCTTCTAGCCCGTGAAACGTAAGGCTTCTAATATAAGTAAAACCAGAGCAGAGACGAGAGTATGGTAGGTAGCGTGGTCACATTTAATCAGTGAAATGCAGCCCCGTGTAAACTTACATGTCAGGGTTTTGATTCTAGCTTCTAAATGTGAATCGTACATGGGAAGGTATGTCAGCAAACCTGTGGATGGTCGTGGCTCTGCCCGGTTTCTTCCCACCATAATGCTGGCCGCCGTCGTATAAGTCAAATATTCTTGAGTACGGCGTAAAACACCAATCAAATAAATAAATAAATAAAAAAATGTGAATCCATAGATTAAACTTTCCCTAGCACCATGGCTTAAGCGGCATTAGGTAAACAAAACTGCAGTGATGTTAATTGCAAATTACCAGACGTCGGTGGTCTCAAAATACTGTGGTGTCATCACGTTTATTATACAATAACATTAAAACAATGCAAAGAGACCAGGCCTCTGAGATGCTTAGCAGAGTCTGGGCCGTTGAGAATTTCACTTTCTGACACATTACTTGATGGTCTGGGTGTCCGGCTTTGGATACATTACTTGATGATCTGGGTATCCGGCTTTGGAGACACTACTTGATGGTCTGGGTGTCCGGCTTTGGAGACATTACTTGATGATCTAGGTATCCGGCTTTGGAGACATTACTTGATTGTCTGGGTATCCGGCTTTGGAGACATTATTGCGTCTTTCCGGCATCACTGGAAGCTCTTGACTGCTTCACTTATGATAAATTCTGTCCTGAAAACATAAGCTATTAGTTCCATTATGATTGTCATTACGAATGTCAGTTTTGACGCTTGTATTCAACACCTTACATACACAGGAAGATGTCCCCCACCCCACCCCTATCTCACACTATTCCTGAGACCTTGGTAATGTTATTCGGCATTGTCCCCTAAAGAGTCAGCTACAACGGCCAAGAAAGAAATTACAAGAATGTTTCTTAATGATGCGAGGGTATGGTTGGAATTGCTCACTGGTGGCACTTTCAAAGAAATAGTGGAAAACTATTAAGAAATATCCCTACTGCAAACAAAAATAACAATGCAAAATAAATAGATAAAATAAAAAAAAAACCGTCATACTCTTATTCTGTATATAAAAAATATAAAACACACAAAAAAGGCGCATCATAATGCCCTCCATAGATAATGAGTTACAAAATGGCTACTCTCCCTGACAGAGTTTTTTTCCGGATCATAACGGACGCTGCCGTATTTTGTCGAACAGAGCACTATATTATTGATCAGCCACGATCAGCGCCAAACAAAGATCATTAGCACAGGACTGTTAATGGCTCAATCTAATGAAACACTGGTTTAAAGGACGAATTGGCCTCCTCTTTATACATAGTTAATTCCAGGTAAACACATATCGTGGGAGCATCGCGATCTGGAATAGTTCATTACACGAGGCAGGGTATTTCAACGCTATCTCATATACAATATGCGGCTGTGACATCAAATCGTTTATATATATATTTTAAAAAATCGGATTTTGTACGGCGTAGGTATCACCTGTGTTGACAAAAGCAGTAATAAAAGTCACATAGTTTCTTTTGACGGTCAGTATGTTAATGAAAAAAAGAATGACATTTTATATTTTTGAAAGCTAGGCCTATCTATAAGACTAATGTTGAAACGTAATAGTGCATGTAGGAGGATCTGTCAGCAAACTGCGGATCGTAGTGGGTGTCCCTGGGCTCTGTCCGCTTTTCTCCAACCATAATGCTGACCGAAAAGACTCAACTGAAATATTCGTAACTCAGACATAAAATATCAAAGAAGTAAATCAGTAAATAAATTCGAAGGCAACATGACGAGTCTAACGCAGCAATGAAATGTTGCCTTTTATAAGTTCCGTTAAAGTCATCAAACCTAAAAGAAAGGCACTTATAAATTATATTTTCCTGACTTACGCTCAACGCCATACTCAGGAATTCGCCATGCACTTAGCAGGGAGTGATCTAGAGGTTAGAGGCACTTTCTGTTAATTCATTGGACACACATGATGCGGGTTCAAAACCGACCTGGGACAGGGAATTTGTGCATTTCCCGATTCTCTCACGGTTTGCGGCCTTGTGACCGTTTCCATAGCCTATACCTTAAGATCACTAGTCCTCCACCGATGTGGTATAAACTCTGATCATTATAAACTACAGGTGAGATCTGTCACCTGGTCATTATAAACTACAGGTAAGGTCTGTCACCTGATCATTATAAACTGCAGGTGAGGCCTGTCACCCGTTAACTCTAAACTACAGGTGAGGTCTGCCAACTGGTCATATAAAGTACAGGTGAGGTCTGTCACCTGGTCATTATAAACTACAGGTGAGGTCTGCCACCTGATCATTATAACCTACAGGTGAGGTCTGTCACCCGGTAACTCTAAACTACAGGTGAGGTCTGTCACCCAGTCATTATAAACTACAGGTGAGGTCTGTCACCCAGTGATTATAAAGTACAGGCGAGGTCTGTCACCCAGTCATTATAAACCACAGGCGAGGTCTGTCACCTGGTCATTATAAACTACAGGTGAGGTCTGTCACCCAGTCATTATAAACTACAGGTGAGGTCTGTCACCCAGTCATTATAAAGTACAGGCGAGGTCTGTCACCCAGTCATTATAAACCACAGGCGAGGTCTGTCACCTGGTCATTATAAAGTACAGGTGAGGTCTGTCACCCAGTCATTATAAACCACAGGCGAGGTCTGTCACCTGGTCATTATAAACTACAGGTGAGGTCTGTCACCCAGTCATTATAAACTACAGGGGAGGTCTGTCACCCAGTCATTATAAACTACAGGTGAGGTCTGTCACCCAGTCATTATAAACTACAGGTGAGGTCTGTCACCCAGTCATCATAAACTACAGGGGAGGTCTGTCACCCAGTCATTATAAACCACAGGCGAGGTCTGTCACCTGGTCATTATAAACTACAGGTGAGGTCTGTCACCCAGTGATTATAAAGTACAGGTGAGGTCTGTCACCCAGTCATTATAAACCACAGGCGAGGTCTGTCACCTGGTCATTATAAACTACAGGTGAGGTCTGTCACCCAGTCATTATAAACTACAGGGGAGGTCTGTCACCCAGTCATTATAAACCACAGGCGAGGTCTGTCACCCAGTCATTATAAACTAGAGGTGAGGTCTGTCACCCAGTCATTATAAACAACAGGCGAGGTCTGTCACCTGGTCATTATAAACTACAGGTGAGGTCTGTCACCTGGTCATTATAAACTACAGGTGAGGTCTGTCACCTGGTCATTATAAATTACAGGTGAGGTCTGTCACCCAGTCATTATAAACTACAGTGAGGTCTGTCACCTTGTCATTATAAACTATAGGTGAGTTTTGTCACCTGGTCATTATAAACTACAGGTGATGTCTGTTACCTAATTCTTATAAAGTACAGGCAAGGTCTGTCACCCGGTCATTATAAACTACCGGTGAGGTCTGCCAACTGGTCATATAAAGTACAGGATCTGTCACAGTCCCGAGTAAGGACCCTCACAACACTCACAAAGGAACCTAGAGGAAATTAAGACGAACACATTGAAAAGGCAACGTGTCAATAAACTTTTCATAATGACAGAAAGGCTCAGTATGAGAAATTTGACTTACAAAGTTGTGTGAGAACAAAGCACAAAACTGAATTCATGCATCATTTACTTATTGGCTTCACCAGTGTGTTTCTGGTTTCTGTTTGACAGGGCATATTCAGATGAAATTTGCTTATTTATTTTATTAAATTGGTGTTTTACGCCGCACTAAAGAATATTTTACTTATACGACGACGGATAGCATTATGACGGGAGGAAACCAGGCAGAGGCGGAGGAAACCAACGGCCATCCACTGGCTGATCTGCCCACGTTGGGCGGAAAAGTCAGCGAGAGCTGAATTTCAGCTCACCGCGACACAATGGTGAAAAGTTCCTGGGTCATTGAACCGCGCTGTCGCGCTAACCACCACCGCCACGGCGACCTCGACGAAATTTGCATTAATGAATGAAATATAGGACGAATATATTACTAACACTGTAGATGAGAAACACATAAAGTTGTCTGGATCGCGTTCCCACGATGAGTATATGTGACACATAAGAGTGTCTTTGAAACGCCAACGTCTAATTTAAACCAGTAAGTAGATACTGAGTTCCAAAAGTCCCCGGATGTTTGACCGGAACACGCTAAACTAATTCATTTTCTTTATAGGGAGAAAAAAAATCCCACATTTTTCATTTACTAGAAATAAATTAAATATTTTCTATTAAATGACATCTTTCCTTTAATTAAAAATAGGTTTTCATTCTATTAATATCCTAAATGTATGGGGGCCTCCATGGCTCAGTTGGTTAGCACTAATGCAGCGTAATGACCCAGGATCCTCTCACCAATGCGGTCGCTGTGAGTTCAAGTTCAGCACAGACTGACTTCCTCTTCTGCCGTACGTGGGAATGTCTGCAGCAACCTGTGGATGGTCGTGGGTTTTCACTGGGCTCTGCCCAGTTTCCTCCCACCGCAATACTGGTCGCCGTCGTATCAGTGAAATATTATTGAGTACGGCGTAAAACACCAATCAAATAAATAAATTAATTAATTAAATGTATGTTACATGAAAACATCCTGTGCGTTGTACACATTTTTCCACCTATCAGCAAAAATGTGTTGAATACATGTTTTGTGTGAATACATGTTACTGAAATGTATTTTTGTTGTCAAGAAATGAAAAAAAACATAAATAAGAAGAGGGTTTGAGGCAGCCATTTTTTCGAACGTGCTTGGTAATTCTATAAATACTTCTGGAAGTCTTATAATCTGGAATTCTAACAAGCCCATGTGATAAGCCATTTTAGAGCAGCCGCATACACAATGTGGCTTCAATTGTGTCTTATGAATGTATGGCTAACAGACCAAACACGGATCGCGTGACGTCAGCGGAAACAGCTGCGCTCTCAGTTTATAGAAATAACTTGCGCCTGATTGGTTAAAATTGATGACAGGGTGTGTTATACTTAGGTTATGCAACATCACAAAAATAAAAATTACTATGTTTTAATTAAGATTTATACATGGTACTTTATCGCTTGACATATACATTTGGTGCAGTGTTGTCACTTCTTTACAGATCAAAGATTATGTTTCAGTTTGAGTGAGATATTGCTCATCTTGTCCAAATAAACACAAATGATCTATTTCACGGTTCAGAAGCTATCAGAGCCAACACTAAAATCTAGATTTTATATCATACTTGTAAACTACACACAGCAAATAATAATAAAAAAAGGTAATTTTGATAAGCACATGTGAAAATCACACTGTCATGTCCTTTCTCGGTTATTATCTTATAACATATGGTGTGTTTCTTTTACCAACTATCTTATCTCAGATACACCCAACAACTTTAATTCTTGTATTCATTCGGCACCTCACAGACAAAAAAGCCTTGAACTTTGTTCACGTTTCTCAGAAAAAAAAGTAAAAAAATTATAAATAATAATGCGTATATGAAGATAATTTAGCCACAATTATGAATCACGCACACAAATAGCGATGATTAAACGCCGTGAAAGCACACAACGTATCGTTCATCGATCGTGGTTGGCTGATTTTTTGGTGGGCTAAAATTTGTCTTCACGCAGTCCATCGACATCGTCCTTCATTATCACCGTAAAGTGGATCGCAACAAAGATCAACAAAATGGTGTACTTACAGTACTTACTTCATGGTAGACAAAATGGAATCGACTAGCGCTCATTTACGAGCCGATACGTGTCTTAGTTTTTAATATGAAAATCTTTTATATAAAATGTCGTTAGGAGCAGCAGAGGTTACTCGTGAAAAGCCAAATCAGGTTTACCCATATGATAGGTTGTCGATGTGGCTGAATGGCAGAAAAAATGGAGAATCTCAAGTTGCTAGTTTTGGTGGCATTAGGTAAGTCATTTCAGTTTTTCTTGAAGTTGTTTGGACTTGTATGGCTAGAAACATAGTAATAAGAAATCTGTATTTCAGACTGAGTCGTACTGGGCATATATTAATAGAAGAAAAGAAGACATGTAGGTTAGCCTATATCACAGATTCGATAAACATGGTTCTTTGACTAGAGAATGATATCTCTATAGCGATTGGCCGGGATTTTGAGGCAGGGTGAGTCCATCGCTCCAAAACCGAAGACACCGGACATGACACCCCTACAAGTCATATTACACTGTTACCGGGACAACCAGTCATTTTTCTTTGCTCTAACCTCTCAGCGCTGAACCATTTTCAAAGTTTTTGGTATGACCCGAGCCGGGTTTGATCCAGGGTTTGATGCGGATGCTTTAACCATTAGGCCATCGAAGAGTCATTAGCTACGTGTACTTATACTGTGTCTTCTTGGGGCATGACACTGAAGTATCATGCCGAGAACAACAGACATGACATCCCATTTCACATTACACTGATACCGGAACAACCAGTTTCTTTGCTCTCAATCTCAGCGCTGAACGCAAAGCAGCAAGTATAATTTTGAAAGTCTTTAGTATGGCTGAGCAGTTAGGATCAAATTTTCATATTTCCATTTTAAAGTAGTAGGCCCTTAGTATTACATTTAACATAAAGATTCTATTAAAGTAACAGGACAGTATGCTGAATATAACACAGTATTACGTTATAATAACAGAATACATTTTAGTATCACTCAGACAAAAGACCTTCTGTTAAAAGTAACAGTTTAAATTTTTGAGTGTTTAACAGTTGATATTCGAAAGTAAAAGCTGTTTGAAGTCTGCAAGAACTGCAAGAGCTGATAAGAGCTGTGTTTGTTGTAATGTTATACCACCTACATGGCAGTTGATAATGCATTTAATAATACTATACCAACTACATGACAGTTCATTTAATAAATTGATCCAAGCCGCCACTGACTCATTTGATCCAAGCTGTCACTGACTCAGTTGATCAAATCTGTCACTGGCTCAATTGATCCAAGCGGTCACTAACTCATTTTTCTGAATGACTCAATCTCCTTACTGGTCTCCCCAGGGCTGTTTCCGCCTCATCCACCTCATCTATCCGCCTCATTCTGACCTGTTCTTTTTGTATGGCCTTCTGTTTCCTCCATCTGTCTTGTTCGTACTGTTCTGTTTTTGCTCTTACTGCTCAGTTTACACTGGACTGTTTCCATTATCTGTTCGATCCATACTTGCCTGTTTCCTCTATCTGCCTAATTCATACCTATTTGTTGTGTTTGTTTTTTTTTTGTTTTGTTTTGTTTTTTTCAATCTGCACGGCTGTTACTGGCCTACAACTGTATTCCCTCTATCTGCCCAGTTGATAATACCCTGTTTCCTTAATTTGTCCGGTTGATACTAGCCTGTTCCCTTAATTTGTCCGATTGACATTGAACAGTTTCCTCTCTCTGCCCGATGGAGATCCGTAGATCCAAAAAGAGACAAAAGTAAATCCATCAGTGAAACCCATCTATTATTCAACAATGACTTAAATGTAATATTGTTTTTCATATACAGCTTGCTTCTGCGTGATCAGCGCGCAGGGAATTGATAACGGCGGTAAGTAGCGATGCGCAGTTGGTATCGGATACTGTGTAGGCCTGTATGTACTAACAAATAGTTATGTAAGGATAAACGTGCCAAAGAAATCTTGGCCATTCCTGTGAGATTTGGCTCCACCAT
Organism: Liolophura sinensis; assembly: GCF_032854445.1. Classification (NCBI taxonomy): domain Eukaryota; kingdom Metazoa; phylum Mollusca; class Polyplacophora; order Chitonida; family Chitonidae; genus Liolophura; species Liolophura sinensis. The sequence continues at coordinate 23,046,359 of NC_088298.1, read as the reverse complement.
CGCGCCTATGACCAAAACGTTCTTCTAGCCTTTTATGACGTTTGCCTTAGGCTTGCTTATCTTGCTTATCAAAGACTGCAGGTTAATTAAAAACACAGCTACAGGTGTTCAATGACATAGATGGCCAGACAATAATCTGATTAGTGATCAATTTCAATGTTTACTATAGGACAGAGTTCAAATCCAGTTCATGCTGGCTTCGTCTCCGGGCCAACGTGGGAAGGTCTTGCAACAACATGCGCCTGATCATGGGTTTCCCTCGGAGTGTACACGCTTTCCTCCAACAACAATGCTGGCCGCCGTCGTATAAGTGAAATATTCTTCAGCATGGCGTAAATACCAATCATATAAAGTATGAACTTTAAAACATAATGTCAGTATCAACTTCCTACCCTACTTTACTACTCCCTAAAAGAAAGCACGCGAATGGTCACATATAGCATCTCTTTCAGGTTTTCATGAATAGTAGCGAACAGTAGAGATAATATTAGATTCCACTCATCTGCTAAATTATTTTAATAAACTAAGCTACATTCTTAAAAAGAACTTAAAATATCTGAATAACGCTTTTTGTTATAAAAAGTCACACATATATATTTTCTTACTGAGTTGTTTTCTCCCAAGGGTTGGTACACTATAGGTATACTGGCTTGTTTCATAAATCTGTCCGGTTTATACCGGCATGTTTCCTGTATATGCTCGGTTCATTCCTGTATATTTGCTCTATCTCCTCGCTTTATACTGATTTATTTCCTGTATCTGCCGTCCATCAAAGAAATGGCCCTCTGACGTCATGCTGTCATGCACTGATTCTCTGAGAATCGCTATACAACACAAATCTAGCCAGTCCTATTTTTGCAGCTTTGTACGGACCACGATGTTTGAGCTGTACAGGGCTACGTGACCCCTCGACTTGCCGGAAAACCGTCTAGTGTTGGGCGTCCGAGGTAAGAAACACTCTGGCTCGCCGATCAGCTTTAAAGGGTGGCAAATCTTGGAACTGATAAACCAGCAGTGCCTTCTGTCTACATGAATACAAATGACAACTTTTTCAATAATAATTAAAGCTGTCACGTTTTTACAGCGATACCAGTGGCCAAGTATCAAGGCCCAACTGAATGTCAAATCGCTATGAAAACGCTATGAAATTAATGCACTAAACTAATTTTCCATGAACGGAAAAATTTTGACAAACATCTGTTTCCGAATAGATGCTATCACACATAACGACGAATAGCTCGATTTGACTCATGAAGTACACAGACTGTAACAGCATTTACAAAAACAGTCAACATGGAGAAGAAAGCATGATCAAAATGAAATATAATCAACTGGGTTTGAATCCCACTCTACCAGATATCATATACAGTACGTCCAGTGTTAAAGACCCCCACAATGTCTTGCCCGTCTTAGACGTTTGCGATCACCGCATCTGGTTAAGTATGAACATTTCAGGTTGCTCGACACATGGTGTGCATGCATGCATGTATGTCTGTATGTCTGTATGTATGTATGACAATGCTTGGGGTTGTACCTCGTAGAATTTTCAGGTGTGTCAATTTGCAATAGGGTGTGTGTACATATATTATTATGTCTTCTTTGTAGCAGGATGAGTCTATGCCGCAGACCCAAGACACTAGCGATGACACCCCACCCACTCATATTATACTGACTCCGGCTCAACGCGTCTTCTTTCCTCGGTCAAACCCCTCAAGGCACTGAAGGCAAAAGGCAGCAAGACGTAATTTTTTATGTCTTTGGCATGATCCAACCAGGGTTTGATCCGACCAGGGTTTGGTTCCAGGCCTTCCAACTTCGAGGCGGACGCTTTAACCATCAAAGCACTGATCGTCAGGTCAAAATGAAGCATAGCTTCAAACGTAACAACATCGACATAGAATTTAGAAGGGAAATATTGGATCTGAGAAATATTCAGTTCATTAAGTCTAAAGCAGGTGTAACAAAAAAAAAATGAATGGTAACTTTCCAACGTTTTTTTTTAAATTTTATTTATTTATTAGTGTTTACGTTGTCTAGCTAACCCTTTTTATTTTTCCCACAATAGCTATGCTACTCGGAGAGCTACATGCACGAGGATGGACACATGCTGTATGACTTTGGCTGTAAGATTGAGGACGTAAGTACTCTACTATGTTTGCAACTGCTTATGTGTTGGTATTATTTTATCACTTAGCTGCAGTCCTGGCTAGTAGTTCAGTGTCAGGGCATGAAAGGAGTGTACTGGTCGATTTGTATCCTGTACAAGTGTGGCAACGACATAGCTTTTCAGTGAAGCAGCATGCTAAATATATTAGCTTTGGGGCTAGTGCTGAAAACTACAGCTGAGACACTAACTTTTGCAACAGGATATCTTAAATAACTTGTTAGTGTGGATAATTGATACAGGCGTCTTATCAATGTTCTGTGTCCACTATTTATTTATATATTTGACTGGGGATTTACGACCTACATGCTCTTAAGAATATTTCACATTTACGACGGCGCCAACATTATGACACATCGCGGTGGAAAGCCACGTCAGTCGGAAGTTGCTCACAGACCTTTCCAGGTACGACAGGAGAAGAAGCCAGCATGAGCTGGTCTTGCAATCAAAGCAACCGCGTGGTGAGAGACTCCTAAGTGATTATGGTGCGCAAGCTCGTTCACCACTAGGCCATGGAGCTCCCCTCTAGTTACATAAAAGTGGTAAAACCAGGAACCGACTCCATAAAGCCAGTTTTGACTTACACCAAAATTTGAAATACAATTTTAGATTTTATTTTCAGGACCATTTGGTTAAAAATTTGACCACCACATAAATATTTTCTCAAGGTAAACGTGTCAAAATTTTAACTCCCAGTACCTAAAACTAAGCATTGTGAAGAGGCTTCAAATTTTGTCTTAAGTCAGACATGGCTTTGTGGAATCGGCCCCAAGATGCACGCATTTGTAATGTAACGTAGTAACGGATGATGTGTAGTGATAAAGCTCTGTCCTGGTTCCGTGTATTTGGCGTATCGACGGAAAGGAACTCATTGTTACAAAACGCATTTCATGTTCACTAATGGTAAAACCAGTTACAGTTTCCTGTACAGAGTAAAAAAATAACCTCCCACCAAAAAAAAAAGAAAAACCGAAGGGTATTACATGCATTACAAATGGCAGGACACGTGATCAATAAGTAAATTAGAAAATAGAAACATATTGCTACTTGCGACGGACGTCATTCTGCGTTGTTAAGTGGTCCAGAAGTCCATTACCTAGAAGTATGCAACTTTCTCATAGCTTTTCTCCAAACTACTAAACGCTTTTCTTCGATCTCTAACACATTATGTGACATATCTACGCAGCCATGTATTTTTTTCTGTTGTCGCATCTAACGTTTGAGAAACGGCTGATGCATGGTTGGTTACAAGCGCGGTTGTGTTGTTAAAAAATTACGATAACGGAGAGTTTTGTTACAGGACAACAATGTCTTAGATTGTTTTAGAGTTGCTTGGAAATATAGAAATAGTCAATGGGTTTATAACTGCAAACCAATAGTGATTATGGAAATCGTAATTTTGAAATACGGAGATTCGGTTTTAAGTTGTGACCAGCTCTTGTCGGAGGCGTTTACATTAGACTTCCCATGATTCAGTTCACACCCAAGAGGGGGAATATTACAGACGGTTGCGGGGAGTAAACATGTCAGTACATGTGTTAACGTCACGTCTGTGTAAACATATCTGACGTTTTAATTTGAGATATTGCTACGTACAATACTCGTCGTCAGAGAGTGGTGGAAAAAGTGGAACAAAAGTGAAATGTCACTAAATATAAATACGCAAATCATTGATTGGTTGACTGATTTATTGATTGGTTGATTGATTTGTTGTTGCTTAACTCGTGAAATTTTCACATATACAAGTACGATGACTATTATTCCCGTGAGTGGAGGCAACCCGACTGCCGGGGTTAAACCACCGACCTGTGGCTAGTTACTGACAGACTTTCCCACGGACACTCGAGCGTCGTCGATCGCTTATTATCACCTTACATTGAGAATGGAAAAATCCACAAACCCCTGTCTCTCTTCACAAATGAAAATTCTGTACTCGTTTTCTTTTCTTCAAGGAATGCACCTTACTTCAGCAATCGCGTCATCCCCAGAAACGATTAGACATAACGGTGGATTTGTGTGAGGAATGTTGTCATGGCGACCTTTGCAACATGGACACCTGTGTAAACAATACAGGTAAACAACTGTCTAATGTAAACTACATCGGGTGTAAAAGTAGACGATATGTAAACAGTACAGATGAGGTGTAAACAGCCTGTTATAAACTGTATGGGTGTAAGAATAGAGGACATGTAAACAGTACAGGTGAGGTGAAAACAGTCAGATGTAAACTGTATGAGTGTAAGAATAGAAGGCATGTAAACAATACAGGTGAGGTGAAAAGATTCAAATGTGAACTGTATGGGGTATAAGAATAGAGGACATGTAAACAAGACAGGTGAGGTGTAAACAGTCTGATGTAAACTGTATGAGTGTAAGAATAGAGGACATGTAAACAGTACAGGTGGGGTGAAAACAGTCAGATGTTAACTGTTCGGAGAGGGAGACAAGAAAATACGTAAACAAGGCATGCAGGTAAGCTGAAAAGACCTCAGTGTAAACTGTATGGGGTATAAGATTAGAGGACAGGTAAGCAATACAGGTGAGGTGTACACTGCCCGATTTAACCTGTGCGGGGTGTAAGAGTAAAAACATGTAAACAATTAAGGTGAGGTGTAAACAGTCTGATGTAAACTGTATGAGTGTAAGAATAGAGGACATGTAAACAGTACAGGTGGGGTGAAAACAGTCAGATGTTAACTGTTCGGAGAGGGAGACAAGAAAATACGTAAACAAGGCATGCAGGTAAGCTGAAAAGACCTCAGTGTAAACTGTATGGGGTATAAGAGTAGAGGACAGGTAAGCAATACAGGTGAGGTGTACACTGCCCGATTTAACCTGTGCGGGGTGTAAGAGTAAAAACATGTAAACAATTAAGGTGAGGTGTAAATAGTCTAATGTAAACTGTACGGGGCGTAAGAGCAGACATGTTAACAGTACAGGTGAGGTGTAAACAGTCAGATGTAAACCTCATGGGGTGTAAGAGTAGAAAACATATAAACAATACCAGGTGAGGTGAAAACAGTCAGATGCAATCTGTATTGGGTGTAAGAGTAAAAAAACATGTAAACAATACAGGTGAGGTGTAAATACTCTGATGTAAACTGTACGGGGTGGAAGAACAGAAGACATGTAAACAATATAGTTGAGGTGAAAACAGACTGACGTAAACTGTACGGGATGTAGGAGTAGAAGACTTGTAAACAAGACAGGTGAGGTGTAAACCGTCTAATCTAAACTGTATTAGATATAAATGTTCAGCAGATATGTAAAATGGCAAGGTGTTGGGTATAGTACAGAGCCCAGTTTCATATAGAGCCGTACGACATTTTATGTCGCAAATTTGTCGTACGTCGCTATTACCGTACCATTGTCCCATATGTGCGACTATCATACATGTAGGGGCCTCCGTGGCTCAGTTGGTTAGCGTCCTAGCGCAGCGTAATGACCCAGGAGTCTCTTACCAATGCGGTCGCTGTGAGTTAAAGACCAGCTGATGCTGGCATCCTCTCCGGCCGTATTTGGGAAGGTCCGCCAGCAACCTGCGGATGGTCCTGGGTTTCCCCCCGGGCTCTGCCCGGTTTCCTCCCACCATATTGCTGACCGCCGTCGTATAAGTGAAATATTCTTGAGTACGGCGTAAAACACCACACAAAAAAATAAATAAATCATACATGTACAACATCTTTGTGAGCCCCAACACATAGCCTGTACACTAGACGGTTAAGATAATTAGATAAAATCTGTATTAGATAGGGGACAAGCAGATATGTACACAGCACAGCTGGGATAGTTAGATGATAACTGTATTGAATAGAGGAGGAACAGATGCGTACATAACACAGCTGAACTAATCAGATGGAAACTGTACTGGATTGGGGACGAGCACATATGTACACAATACAGCAGGGATAATCAGATGGAAACTGTATTGGATAGTGGATGGCCAGATGTGTAAGAAACACAGCTGGGATAACCAGATGTAAACTGTATTGGATAGTGGATGACCAGATGTGTAAGGAACACAGCTGGGATAACCAGATGGAAACTGTATTGGATAGTGGATGACCAGATGTGTAAGGAACACAGCTGGGATAACCAGATGGAAACTGTATTGGATAGTGGATGGCCAGATGTGTAAGGAACACAGCTGGGATAATCAGATGTAAACTGTATTGGATAGTGGATGACCAGATGTGTAAGGAACACAGCTGGGATAACCAGATGGAAACTGTATTGGATAGTGGATGACCAGATGTGTAAGGAACACAGCTGGGATAACCAGATGTAAACTGTATTGGATAGTGGATGACCAGATGTGTAAGAAACACAGCTGGGATAATCAGATGGAAACTGTATTGGATAGTGGATGACCAGATGTGTAAGGAACACAGCTGGGATAACCAGATGTAAACTGTATTGGATAGTGGATGACCAGATGTGTAAGGAACACAGCTGGGATAACCAGATGTAAACTGTATTGGATAGTGGATGACCAGATGTGTAAGGAACACAGATGGGATAACCAGATGGAAACTGTATTGGGTAGTAGATGACCAGATGTGTAAGGAACACAGCTGGGATAACCAGATGGAAACTGTATTGGATAGTGGATGACCAGATGTGTAAGGAACACAGCTGGGATAACCAGATGTAAACTGTATTGGATAATGGATGACCAGATGTGTAAGGAACACAGCTGGGATAACCAGATGGAAACTGTATTGGATAGTAGATGACCAGATGTGTAAGGAACACAGCTGGGATAACCAGATGTAAACTGTATTGGATAGTGGATGGCCAGATGTGTAAGGAACACAGCTGGGATAATCAGATGGAAACTGTATTGAATGGGCGAGGAACAGATATGTACACAATACAGCTGGGATAACCAGATGGAAACTGTATTGAATGGGCGAGGAACAGATATGTACACAATACAGCTGGGATAACCAGATGGAAACTGTATTGAATGGGCGAGGAACAGATGTGTAAGGAACACAGCTGGGATAACCACATGGAAACTGTATTGGATAGGTGACGAGCAGATATGTACACAACACGGCTGGGATAATGACCAGATGGAAACTGTATTGAATGGGCGAGGAACAGATATGTACACAACACGGCTGGGATAATAACCAGATGGAAACTGCATTGGATAGGTGACGAGCAGATATGTACACAATACAGCTGGGATAACCAGATGGAAACTGCATTGAAAATAGTACTAGCGCATACATTTATAATTGCCGACACAGATACAGAAAATTGACGCATTTTGTCCTGTTATAAATTCTTGTTATGGTGCAAACGAAGATTCTGAAAAAAATAAATAAATAAGAAAATAATTTTATTGACCGTTTCACTTGGCTCTCCGAATGTCTATTAACATAGTTTACCGTCAAATATCGAGCCCCACCCCTTTGCCTATTCGCTCCTCAGTAACTAGAGGCACTGGTCTTTAAAAAGAATATACTGGAGATATCAGGCAAAGAATCCATACTCGCGGATCAAATCATATGCCCTGTACTTACCAAGAATAGCTCAAATTCTAGCCCTTCTACATAACATATAAGCATATACCTGGAGTATTTAGACTGTTAAAATGATTCTCAAGTTTAAAAAGCCAAAATGTGATCCCCTTTACAAGTCTGAGAGGTTTCATTAACGATTTTGAACGGTAACACGTGCAGAAACGTGGCTGATGTTGTTTGAAAGGTAATTTTGTGGGTCATTTAAAAAAGCCAGCAAATATTCGATACATTAACGCTTATTGACTTTTTCCAACGATTTTCGGTATAGCCTCCTTAACATAGAAAATGTGATCTACAACAGTAGCGCCATATGTCAGATGGAGAGGGCAAACAGGCCGAGTGACGGGGCTTGATATTGACAACTTCTGCTTATAGTAAGTTCACTTAAAAATACAGACACAGACCGCTTGGCATGTTATTCCTGCGCAGTGGAGGGGAATCCCCATGACTGTCACACTATTACCAGATGTAGATCAAACCAGGTAAGTTATAGTAACTTTTTCCTGTGCTATTTCAAGAGAAACTTGTATTTTGGCAACGGTAAAATTTCCTGCACTTTGGGATACTGTGTAATTTTTCCGTAGGCATGTAGCTCTCTTTAGACTAAGTTTACAGTCATTTGCGTAGCTACGAAAGAAAACTGCTAGAAAAGTACATCGCTGTATAACAGTTGCTATTATAAAAATGATGGACACGAAACAAGTACATTAGAACCCAAACTGATGTAGATTGACAAGAGACCGTATTTCACCGGATACGTGAGACCATTTTATATCGTTTCCGTCATTCCTCTCCATGGTTTGCTCAAAACGCTGGAGTCTTTTGTGTTGTAGATGTGTTATGCTGAGAAGTTTATTACCGATAGCCCACATCCCCTTCACACTCTGGGATGTTTATCAACAGAGGTGAGTAGTATATTTAATATATATATGCTAGCTAACGTACTTTCTCATCTTAAATCTCAAGAAATCGGAGTAGACAGCGGAGACTAGTGTACAAATTACCTGCATGTGTGTATATAAGTATGTTTGTTTTTGGTTTAACAGTTTTTCAATTGTATGACTTACCTGTACAACAGATTTTTTGTCTTCCAACAATTAAACCTGTTTACTGAAGGGCAACAAGTATATAGGTATACCAAGGCTTTCACTGTCGACCACTTCGGTGGCCTACAGCTTTGAGCGTCCGCCTCGTAGTCAGATGACCCGGGATCAACCCCGCCATACTTAAGATGTCGAAAACTTGTTGCTACCTGGTTTGGCGCACAGCACTGAAGGTTACAGCAAGGGAACAGAACTGGTTTGCCCGGTGTCAGTATAATGTGAGTAGGTGGGGTGTCATGTATGGTGTCTTCGGGATGGTACTTTAATGACGACAGCGCTGTGGCGGCATGGACTCGCCCCGTTGTAAAAGGGCACAGGATATGTTAACGCACATAATGACTTTTCGCTGTCACATCACTGAAAAAAGTACTATGTAAAACCCAAAGCAAACATACGTACATACTGAAGTGACTTTGGCGTATCTTCTTGAGTGAAGCTTTGTAGTTTACATAATCACATTAGCTGTGATTATCCAGGCTTAACGTTAATCAGGGATTAAATAGTTGGCGGAATAGTTTGGATTCACTCTTTTTAAAAGGCCTATTATTGTTAAATAAAGTTAATGGAAATTAAAACATAAAGATGATTCCAATGATATTTCTACTGACATCGATTGAAGATTACTTCATTTTTTGATTTCTTTCCTTTAATATTTGCAGTGTATTTATCTTAGATGGCTTGGTCAATCGTGTCATAATTCAGTGCTAAGGACTGCAAATCGCTAAGTAATAATGGAGAATGTATTATTATATGACCAAGTACATGCATGTATGCATTTTTATGGAGTCCATTAGTGTCACGCAAGGGAAAAACGGGAGTGAAAAGAGTCGAAATTTCGAATTTTTTCTCGAAATTTCCTCTTTATTTAGGCGAAATTACCCCCAATTTTTTTCTTCACCGTGAGACTGATGGGCTTCGTACATTTCTATATCAATCTGTGTATTATAGTTTTGCTCAATACTCAGTTGAGGAGATCTGTAAAATTGTTTGGCTTTGAGAAATCCTGTCTGAATTAACGAATAATTAAATAAATTTAAAGACTGAATTTAACTTTAAAGAACTTGTGCACGTGTTTTGCTTGTAGATCTGTCACGTGATCGATTCCGGTGCTCAGTCGCTCTTGGGGAAACGATCTGATGACGTCATGAGGCCTAAACGTGTTACACATTTGTGTCAGTCATGTTGTAATACTGCGGGATGTAATGTGGAGCTGTGTGACAGCTTTGAGGTAAATATGGTGAGGGTGGAAGGTATTTACGGACATTATTGATCTTCCTTTTCTTGGGGATTGACCTAGGTTTTTTTTCAAAAGTGACCAGGTAAACACGACCTCTGTAGAAACCTCGGCGCAAACAATGTTCCGTTTGGTGGAGTGTGAGTGTGGAGTTTTTTATTGAAACATTGTTCTGTTCATGTGGGCTGATGACCCGTATAGCTCACAGAATCATACAAAGAGGAGAATTTTCAGTGATGTTGGAAAGACGTAAGGAATCTTCTTATCTATGTTGCGTTTCTATTGCAATTTTTCATATATCAGACGCGGCGATGTATTGCAGCAAGATGAATTCACAGATCGCAGCCCTGGGTTAAGCGGAATCAGACACAGTTATGTAGGAGAGTGCCAGAGATTCTGGGTTGCCTGTACACCCGCACTGACCACTTACAACAGAATTATACTCTGTGTAAAACTTAAGAAACTGACAGTGAAATTGTTTGAAGGAATAAACTTGACATTTTAGGTTTTTGCAGTAATATTAGTAACGGGGCCTCCGTGGCTCAGTCGGTTAAAGCGCTAGCGCAGCGTAATGACCCAGGAGTCTCTCACCAATGCGGTCGCTGTGAGTTCAAGTCCAGCTCATGCTGGCTTCCTCTCCGGCCGTACGTGAGAAGGTCTGCCAGCAACCTGCGGATGGTCGTGGGTTTCCTCCGGGCTCTGCCCGGTTTCCACCCACCATAATGCTGGCCGCCGTCGTATAAGTGAAATATTCTTGAGTACGGCGTAAAACACCAATCAAAAAAAAAAAAAAAAAAAAAAAAAAAAAAAAAAAATATTAGTAACTTTAGATGTTGATTGAAATAGGCAACTAAAACACAGGGTTTAACAAATGATGTAGGGCCTTCCGGTATACTGCTGTCCAGGTGAGGGTAATTTACAGTGTCAAAATAGAAATTGTCCCTCTTGTCGTTAATCTGTAAGAGAGGAAAGCGTTTTGGTATTTGTACAAGAATAGGTCCAGATAAAATGTGCCATTGGCAGAGTCTATGGTTCCTTTAAATTCAAATTCAAAGATGGATATATGTCTTTCACCACCTTTGGAATACATGTGGTAAAGTTGTGTAGTAAATGTTGCCATATGAGTGATATAATGATTCCTGTTTTGGTGCTTGTGGTTGTGTACATCTGTTAAAGAGGTACACACTAAACTAAGCGTACCATGTGTACTATGGTAAACATGTGATATGTTTACATAGTGAAAATGTGACATTTATTGTGTAAACGTGTCACATGTCATATTTTTGCTACAGTAAACATTTTTACATGTTTTAAACAAATTACATTTTTTTAAGTACATAATATAATATGTATACCATGATGACGTCCATTTAGTTACTAAACATATATTTTTAAAAATAAACACTTATTTTCAGTGTGTAAGTGTTTCGAATGTGAACACCTTTATCATAAACTGTTCAACATTTTTGAATGCGAATAGACCTTTCTGAACTGTCAAATCAAGATCATGAAAATGACCAGTCAGAAGCAGTATTGTTGCAAATAGGCCAACCGGATGTCCCACACATTGGGTACAAATGTTCAAACATGACCTCACAATTGCTTCCATCGGGAACTGGATTGAAAAGCAACGTTGTCAGATCTTAGGTGTTGGAGTCATCCGTCGGTCATGTTAAAACTATCGTTATGTGTAATCTGTGTGGGTTGTACCACAATTAAGTACAGCAGATTCAACGTTAACGCACAGCTGACATACTTAGATGTGCACTGTGTACGATACGATTATTTCATTTTTTAAGAAAATTTATTTGAATTGTACGATAATGGGATCAGGGTTATGGGTGGAAGAAATCATAGTACCATTGTCAATCGGCCGAATTTGGTAAGTTAGTATTGATATGCAAAAAACACTAATTTAAGACACGTGGTCCTTACCGTGCGCAAACGTTTTAGGGCAATTTTGTCACCAAGGTCACACTAGCATTTTCAGGCCAATTCTTATCGCCAAGGCCACACAAGTGATTTTAGGCCAATTCTAGTCACCAAGGCCACGCAGGCGTTTTTAGGCAAATTCTTGTCACCAAGGCCACACGAGTGTCTTTATGCCAATTATTGTCACCAAGGCCACACGAGCGTCTTTATGCGAGGTGTACCAGCAACCTGCGGATGGTTGTGGGTATCCCTCGGGCCCCATATTGCTGGCTGCCTTCGAGTAAATGAAATATTCTTGAGTACAAACATCAGTCAAATAAATAAATAAATAAATCTTTCTGCCAATTTGGCTCACCTCGGCCACACAAGCGTTTTTAGGCCAGTTATTTTCACAAAGGCCACACAAGTGTTTTAGGTCTATTATTTTCACCACGGCCACACAAGCGTTTTAGGGCAATTATTGTCACCAAGGCCACACAAGCGTTTTTAGGCCAATTATTGTCACAAAGGTCAATTTGGGTCACAAAGACCACAGGAGCGTCTTTAGGCCAATTTGGGTCACCAATTGGCCACACGAGCCACAGCGAGTGTCTTTAGGGAAATTATTGTTACCAAGGCTACACAAGTAAAGGCCACGTTTGAAAGATGAGCACCTTAGGTACTCAACCAGTTGATTTGTTGAATAAGACATTGACTGTGTTATCAAACGACAAAAGGAAATGTTTCAGGTCTCAACGCTCTCAAGACCGTCGGAGAGAACAACTAACCCAACTTCGTATACAACATCCATGTACATGTCAACCACAACGCATCCGCCAACAACGCATCCGCCAACAACGCCTTCAAGTGAGTACAAGAACCTTTTCGCCTTACCGACATGGCCTCTGGTATTGAACGGTAAACACTTCAGGTGTCGATAACTTTTACGTGACACTGATTGGCTTTAATCAGTACGAAATGAATACAACCGCTGCTCTATGTCAAGCCTCTCAGAGCTGAGAGACGTAACATGTATGTTGTAGTTGCATTCCGAACTTCCTGTCTGTTGTGTTTACACGGCTGTGCTCTGGAATCCTGGTAGCGCGACGTTTTGCGGAAACATTGTACATCGTGGTTTTAAGTGTACATCAAGACAGGAAACTCCCTTCATGATTTCTGGGTACAGGCATTTTGGGAAAAACATAGTACGGGTGGAGAAAACATTAAAAATTACGTGAAGTTTAAGTGAAAGAGATTGAAAAGTAAGTGATAAATATGGGCATAAATATTTTTTCGACTTTACAAGGGAAAAGAGAACACAAAAATGATGCCAAACATTTTGCAATATGTGTAATTTATTCGATACAATTTTCCAATAAAATGTCCGTTAAATATTTTTTGCCATTTGAATATTCAATCAGTGACAAACGGTTTTCCAAGCATGCAAAAATTAGCAAATGTTCCCATTAACTTGTCAGCTGATGATGTCTTTCAAATCCGGCTGGTGGATGGGGGCTCATATAATAAGGGACGGGTGGAACTGTATCTTCCGAGCCAATGGGGCACGGTTTGTGACAACAGATTTGATGACAATACGGCTTCGGTGGTCTGCCATATGTTGGGATACCCCAGGTAATTTTTATTGTTGTAAACAAGTATGAACGTTCCACTCCATGCTGTTTGTATCGTTTGTTTTGTCTGGCATGTACATGTACACCTTTTGGCCGAGTGCTGAAACGTGCTTGCTTAAAAGAATGACTCAGGCGCCTCTCTCCAATGCGGTCGCTGTGAGTTCAAGTTCAGCTCATGCTGGCTTCCACTCGGCACTGGATGGGAAGGCCCGTCAGCAACCTGGGGATCGATAGTTGTGGGTTTCGCCCAGTTTCCTCCTACCCTAATGGTGGCCGTCGTCGTATAAGTGAAATATTCTTGAGCCAGCGTAAAACATCATTCTAATAAATACTTTACGAATAATAAACCAAGATGAGACCGGATTTCACGAGTTACGGTCCACCATTTGCCAACTAACACATGGTCGTTGCATATATTTTTCCTGTTATCTGAACGTGTGCCTACTTAAGTTTATTACTATGAGATAATTATTTACAAGTTGTGCCCGCTCAGATATTTAAAGCAATAATGAACTTTCATGTACACAGATTTTGTCCATACAGCTCCTGCTAAAGTATTGCAGTATCCAACTCCTCTGAAATATCTTTTTATATTATCTAAATATTTACATGCTTAATAGTAATGACAGTCTGATTATTTTTTTTTCTTTTTCTTTTATTCTTGGAAATGGAAGGAGATGGAAAGGGAATATTTTGGATTCGGGTTCTAGTTTCTTTTGTCGATCTGATTTTACTGTTGTATAACGCCATACTGAAGACTCGTATTTGTTTTGTTTTCCGCAACTGTCTATCCACCTCGGCGATGGAGGCCCTCGTTGTTTTTTTAGCTTATTTGTCATGTTGGCTTCTTTCTTTTTATTTTCTCAAGAATTGGGGCTAAGGCATGGAGTAAAGCTCATTTTGGTCAGGGAAAGGGGCCCATTTGGTTGGACAACGTTCATTGTGAGGGACATGAAAACAGCCTTCTGGACTGTTCACATCGACCTTTGGGAGATTCCAGCTGCGACCATTCGGAAGATGCCGGAGTGACTTGCTGTATGAGTTCCGTTAAACATCCCCACATCATCAGTTGTGAACCGTAAACCGTTTTTGCAAGGGCTTACACTCCGATGAAATAAACAGATAAATACCCAACGTTGTTAAATGTAGTTAAAATTATCCGTACAGATACCTTTTCCTTAATGTTTCTATATTTTACCATTGAACTGGATGTTGTTAAAATACAAGAAACGTGGGTGAAGGAATTTTTCAGATACGCTTTGAACTCGTCTTTCATATGTCAAATACTTTAAATTCATAAATATATATGTATATATATATATATATATATATATATATATATATATATATATATATATATATATATATATATATATATATATATATATATATATATATATATATATATATATATATGTATGTATATGTGTGTGTGTGTGGGTGTGTATGTGTGGGTGGGTGTATGTGTGGGTGGGTGTATGTATGAATGTGTGTATGAATGTATGTATATATGTTGGGGGGTTTTACCTCGTCATATCACGCATAGGATTTATTAAGCGTATGCACAAATACTGAGTCTTCTTGTGCCGGGCGAGTCGCATGTTCTGTCGAGAAAGGTGATATTTCTGTACGCGAGCTGCAGTTTTCGGCATGGAACAACACAGCTTTTCTGCACGAAATGAACACTGGAACGGTTAGAAATCCTATCCCTCTGGTGAAAGAAACACTGTAGAAAGCGATAAAACTCAACAGTTTGTTTTGGCGTGGATGGAAGTTGTTCTCCCCAGTGCAGAAATGGTGTGTGTTTGGAGGACAATTTAAAGGGCGTGGAACACATCAAGAAACGATTGTGGAAGACAAGAATTGCGGCAAATATTCAGACAGGCATCCCACTCTGCTTCGGACGGACGCCTGAGTATGTTTCACACTGACCAAGCAATTCGAAACAGCATCAATGCTAAGTGTCGAGGGAAGAAAGTCCCTAGTGGAAAATGGATGGGCATTTAGTACAACTGTACTTATAGTCTGTAATGAGGTTTGTACTTGAGGTTTATGTATAAAACCTATTGTTAAACACTTATACATGTATTTTCTGGAATTACCCCTATTCCCTTATCTTTGTATACGCTACGTTTACGTTACTAAAACACTTTCGTTTGTTAGATTCTTTACTTAGTTACGGTTCTGTTATACTTAAAATCCTGGGTTTATAAATTCATCCATACTTTTTGTTTTATCACATTAAAAGACCAGTCTGAGTTATTTCAAAATTATAATCTGGACTAATGTAGAAATCCTGCTGAATGGTTCCACGGGAATCCGAACTTACCCAGGAGACACAAGTGAAGCTACATATATGTAAACGTTTGCATGTTGATCAGTGCTCAAAGTACATATATTTAAACGCTTGCACCAGTTTTCAATGATTACGGGCCAGTTACTCAAAAGTGTATTTAAAGTTGAGTCAGGCCTAAACCTTACTACCATCCTGGGCCTAGTACAATACTAATGGTATTTTAGTCCAGATCAGTGTTAATACAGGACTTACCTGTCAATGCACTTTTGAACAACTGGGCCCATTGTTAAAAATTTGTTTATTCTTGATAACAAGATGTAAGTAAACTGACACTGGGACCTACATATATTTGAATCAGTTTTTGTTTGATACTCCAGCCTGCGAGTTAAGCAAATATACTACGCTATCACCAAACAGTATGCCCAAATATGTACTTCTATTTATTAGTTAGTCTAAACTGTGTTAAAAAAATAAAATTTTGAGCCATTCCAAGTTAACAGTAAAATATTGATATTTAAGCCAAGTAGGGTTAAATAAATCATTCAGAATTTAAATTCCCGTTAGGTCCACATAATTCATTTAAATTACGCTCAGCCTTTACATGTAAATCTTATATATCTGTTATACGACAGGAAGCTCTCACCTTGTATGCACACAAGTTGCGACATTCTGGTTGAGATTGAGGCCGCAGTAAGAATCGACAATACTGTATCAATGTATGGATGTATGCTTTGGGTTTTACGTCATACTTAGCAATTTTTCAGTCGTGATGAAAAGGAGTTATTGATGTATGTACATACACTGTGTTTTCTTGTGGCAGGTTGAGCCCTTGCCGCCAAAGTGCTGCCGCCACTGAAGTATCATGCCGAAGTCACCAGACAATACACTCCATTGTACTGACGTCTGGTCAACAAGCCCTGACTCCTTGCTCTAACCCTTCTGTGTGAAGTGCCAAGCGAGACAGCAACAAGTAAAGTCTTTGGTTTGACTTGACTCGGATTTGATCTCGGATCTCCCGACTGAGGCGAGTGTGCAATTGTATGTGCTCGCCTACACTAACGGAGATGTTATAAATAGTCGTAATGTTTTCAGTGATTAAAATAAAAGACAAGTTGGCACAATTAAACATACATACAGCTTCATAAAGAAAGGGGCCAGGCTAAATATTAGATTGTTGTTAGAGATATATCTACTTGATGGTTCTACGTGGTTATGCGAAAAGCGGAATTAGTTACTCTGGGCTCACATCCAACATATTTAGGCAACCGTGTGAAATCCAATATTTTGACAATGGTGGAGTAGGGAAAGCATTCAGGATGTTATATTAACGTTTTTCATACTGTGAAAAATTCAACATTTTACACAATGATTAGCGTGGTAAGTTAAAATTATATTATAATTAATACTTTTCGAGTAAGGAGTTACACAACAATCACAAAGGAAACCAGAAGAAATTTGGACTAACACACTAAAAAGGTAACGTGTCAATAATCTTTTCATAATGACAGAAAGGCTCAGTATGAGAAATTTAACTTACAAAGTTGTGTGAGAACCAAGCACAAAACTGAATTCATGCATCATTTACTTATTGGCTTCGCCAATGTGTTTCTGGTTTCTGTTTGACAGGGCATATTCAGATGAAATTTGCTTATTTATTCATTTTTTTATTAAATTGGTCTTTTACTTATAGGTATTTTACTTATACAACGGCGGGTGGCATAATGGTTGGGAGGAAACCAGACAGAGGCGGAGGAAACCAACGGCCATCCACTGGCTGATCTGCCCACGTTGGGCCGAAGAGGAAGTCAGCATGAGCTGAATTTCAGCTCACCGCGACACAATGGTGAAAAGTTCCTGGGTCATTGAACCGCGCTGGCGCGCTAAACACCTCAGCCACGGCGACCTCGACGAAATTTGCATTAAGGAATGAAATATAGGACGAATATATTACTAACACTGTAGATGAGAAACACATAAAGTTGTCTGGATCGCGTTCCCACGATGAGTATATGTGACACATAAGAGTGTCTTTGAAACGCCCACGTCTAATTTAAACCAGTAAGTAGATACTGAGATCCAAAAGTCACCGGATGTTTGACCGGAACACGCTAAAACTAATTCATTTTCTTTATAGGGAGAAAAAAAATCCCACATTTTTCATTTACTAGAAATAAATTAAATATTTTCTATTAAATGGCATCTTTCCTTTAATTAAAAATAGGTTTTCATTCTATTAATATCCTAAATGTATGGGGGCCTCCATGGCTCAGTTGGTTAGCACTAGCGCAGCGTAATGACCCAGGATCCTCTCACCAATGCGTCGCTGTGAGTTCAAGTTCAGCACAGACTGACTTCCTCTTCTGCCGTACGTGGGAAGGTCTACCTGCAACCTGCGGGTGGTCGTGGGTTTTCACTGGGCTCTGCTCGATTCCCTCCCACCGCAATGCTGTTCGCCGTCGTATCAGTGAAATATTATTGAGTACGGCGTAAAACACCAATCAAATAAATAAATTAATTAATTAAATGTATGTTACACGAAAACATCCTGTGAGTTGTACACATTTTCCCACCTATCAGGATAAAACTAAAACATAGCGAATTTTGTGTGAATACATGTAACTGAAATGTATTTTTGTTGTCAAGAATTGAAAAAAAAAAAACCATAAATAAGAAGAGGGTTCGAAGCAGGCATTTTTTCGAACGTGCTTGGTAATTCTATAAAGACTTTTAATCTGGAATTCTAACAAACCCATGTGATAAGCCATTTTAGAGCAGCCGCATACACAATGTGGCTTCAATTGTGTCTTATGAATGTATGGCTAATAGACCAAACACGGATCGCGTGACGTCAGCGGAAACAGCTGCGCTCTCAGTTTATAGAAATAACTTGCGCCTGATTGGTTAAAATTGATGACAGGGTGTGTTATACTTAGGTTATGCAACATCACAAAAATAAAAATTACTATGTTTTAATTAAGATTTATACATGGTACTTTATCGATTGACATATACATTTGGTGCAGTGTTGTCACTTCTTTACAGATCAAAGATTGTGTTTCAGTTTGAGTGAGATATTGCTCATCTTGTCCAAACAAACACAACTGATCTATTTCACGGTTCAGAAGCTATCAGAGCCAACACTGAAATCTAGATTTTATATCATACTTGTAAACTACACACAGCAAATAATAATAAAAAAAGGTAATTTTGATAAGCACATGTGAAAATCACACTGTCATGTCCTTTCTCGGTTATTATCTTATAACATATGGTGTGTTTCTTTTACCAACTATCTTATCTCAGATACACCCAACAACTTTAATTCTTGTATTCATTCGGCACCTCACAGACAAAAAAGCCTTGAACTTTGTTCACGTTTCTCAGAAAAAAAAGTAAAAAAATTATAAATAATAATGCGCATATGAAGATAATTTAGCCACAATTATAAATCACGCACACAAATAGCGATGATTAAACGCCGTGAAAGCACACGACGTATCGTTCATCGATCGTGGTTGGCTGATTTTTTGGTGGGCTAAAATTTGTCTTCACGCAGTCCATCGACATCGCCCTTCATTATCACCGTAAAGTGGATCGCAACAAAGATCAACAAAATGGTGTACTTACAGTACTTACTTCATGGTAGACAAAATGGAATCGACTAGCGCTCATTTACGAGCCGATACGTGTCTTAGTTTTTAATATGAAAATCTTTTATATAAAATGTCGTTAGGAGCAGCAGAGGTTACTCGTGAAAAGCGAAATCAGGTTTACCCATATGATAGGTTGTCGATGTGGCTGAATGGCAGAAAAAATGGAGAATCTCAAGTTGCTAGTTTTGGTGGCATTAGGTAAGTCATTTCAATTTTTCTTGAAGTTGTTTGGACTTGTATGGCTAGAAACATAATAATAAGAAATCTGTATTTCAGACTGAGTCGTACAGGGCATATATTAATAGAAGAAAAGAAGACATGTAGGTTAGCCTATATCACAGATTCGATAAACATGGTTCTTTGACTAGAGAATGATATCTCTATAGCGATTGGCCGGGATTTTGAGGCAGGGTGAGTCCATCGCTCCAAAACCGAAGACACCGGACATGACACCCCTACAAGTCATATTACACTGTTACCGGGACAACCAGTCATTTTTCTTTGCTCTAACCTCTCAGCGCTGAACCATTTTCAAAGTTTTTGGTATGACCCGAGCCGGGTTTGATCCAGGGTTTAATGCGGATGCTTTAACCATTAGGCCATCGAAGAGTCATTAGCTACGTGTACTTATACTGTGTCTTCTTGGGGCATGACACTGAAGTATCATGCCGAGAACAACAGACATGACATCCCATTTCACATTACACTGATACCGGAACAACCAGTTTCTTTGCTCTCAATCTCAGCGCTGAACGCAAAGCAGCAAGTATAATTTTGAAAGTCTTTAGTATGGCTGAGCAGTTAGGACGAAATTTTCATATTTCCATTTTAAAGTAGTAGGCCCTTAGTATTACATTTAACATAAAGATTCTATTAAAGTAACAGGATATTATGCTGAATATAACACAGTATTACGTTATAATAACAGAATACATTTTAGTATCACCCAGACAAAAGACCTCCTGTTAAAAGTAACAGTTTAAATTTTTGAGTGTTAAACAGTTGATATTCGAAAGTAAAAGCTGTTTGAAGTCTGCAAGAATTTGTCGCAGCAAGAACTGCAAGAGCTGATAAGAGCTGTGTTTGTTGTAATGTTATACCACCTACATGGCAGTTAATAATGCATTTGATAATACTATACCAACTACATGACAGTTCATTTAATAAACTGATCCAAGCCGCCACTGACTCATTTGATCCAAGCTGTCACTGACTCAGTTGATCAAATCTGTCACTGGCTCAATTGATCCAAGCGGTCACTAACTCATTTTTTCTGAATGACTCAATCTCCTTACTGGTCTTCCCAGGGCTGTTTCCGCCTCATCCACCTCATCTATCCGCCTCATTTTGACCTGTTCCCTTTGTGTGGCCTTCTGTTTCCTCTATCTGTCTTGTTCGTACTGTTCTGTTTTTGCTCTTACTGCTCAGTTTATACTGGACTGTTTCCATTATCTGTTTGATCCATACTTGTCTCTTTCCTCTATCTGCCTAATTCATACCTATTTGTTGTGTTTGTTTGTTTGTTTTTTTTTGTTTTGTTTTGTTTTTTTTTAATCTGCACGGCTGTTACTGGCCTACAACTGTATTCCCTCTATCTGCCCAGTTGATAATACCCTGCTTCCTTAATTTGTCCGGTTGATACTAGCCTGTTCCCTTAATTTGTCCGATTGACATTGAACAGTTTCCTCTCTCTGCCCGATGGAGATCCATAGATCCAAAAAGAGACAAAAATTAATCCATCAGTGAAACCCATATATTATTCAACAATGACTTAAATGTAATATTGTTTTTCATATACAGCTTACTTCTGCGTGATCAGCGTGCAGGGAATTGATAACGGCGGTAAGTAGCGATGCGCAGTTGGTATCGGATACTGTGTAGGCCTGTATGTACTAACAAATAGTTATGTAAGGATAAATGTGTCAAAGAAATCTTGGCCATTCCTGTGAGATTTGACTCCACCATCGCGCCTACGACCAAAACGTTCTTCTAGCCTTTTATGACGTTTGCCTTAGGCTTGCTTATCTTTCTTATCAAAGACTGCAGGTTAATTAAAAACACAGCTACAGGTGTTCAATGACATAGATGGCCAGACAATAATCTGATTAGCGGTCAATTTCAATGTTTACTATAGGACAGAGTTCAAATTCAATTCATGCTGGCTTCGTCTCCGGGCCAACGTGGGAAGGTCTTGCAACAACATGCGCCTGATCATGGGTTTCCCTCGGAGTGTACACGCTTTCCTCCAACAGCAATGCTGGCCGCCGTCGTATAAGTGAAATATTCTTCAGCATGGCGTAAATACCAATCATATAAAGTATGAACTTTAAAACATAATGTCAGTATCAACTTCCTACCCTACTTTACTACTCCCTAAAAGAAAGCACGCGAATGGTCACATATAGCATCTCTTTCAGGTTTTCATGAATAGTAGCGAACAGTAGAGATAATATTAGATTCCACTCATCTGCTAAATTATTTTAATAAACTAAGCTACATTCTTAAAAAGAACTTAAAATAGCTGAATAACGCTTTTTGTTATAAAAAGTCACACATATATATTTTCTCTGTCTGTCCCGATCATACTGAGTTGTTTTCTACCAAGGGTTGGTACACTATAGGTATACTGGCTTGTTTCTTAAATCTGTCCGGTTTATACCGGCATGTTTCCTGTATATGCTCGGTTCATTCCTGTATATTTGCTGTATCTCCTCGCTTTATACTGATTTATTTCCTGTATCTGCCCTCCACCAAAGAAATGGCCCTCTGACGTCATGCTGTCATGCATTGATTCTCTGAGAATCGCTATACAATGCAAACCTAGCCAGTCCTATTTTTCCAGCTTTGTACGGACCACGATGTTTGAGCTGTACAGGGCTACGTGACCCCTCGACTTGCCGGAAAACCGTCCAGTGTTGGGCGTCCGAGGTAAGAAACACTCTGGCTCACCAATCAGCTTTAAAGGGTGGCAAATCTTGGAACTGATAAAACAGCAGTGCCTTCTGCCTACATGAATACAAATGACAACTTTTTCAATAATAATTAAAACTTTCACGTTTTTACAGCGATACCAGTGGCCAAGTATCAAGACTCAACTGAATGTCAAATCGCTATGAAAACGCTATGAAATTAATGCACTAAACTAATTTTCCACGATCGGAAAAATTTTGACAAACATCTGTTTCCGAATATATACTATCACACATAAGGACGAATAGCTCGATTTGACTCACGAAGTACACAGACTGTAACAGCATTTACAAAAACAGTCAACATGGAGAAGAAAGCATGATCAAAATGAAATATAATCAACTGGGTTTGAATCCCACTCTACCAGATATGATATACAATGCGTCCAGTGTTGAAGACCCACACAATGTCTTGCCCGTCTTAGACGTTTGCGATCACCGCATCTAGTTGAGTATGAACATTTCAGGTTGCTCGACACATGGTGTGCATGCATGCATGCATGTCTGTATGTCTGTATGTATGTATGACAATGCTTCGGGTTGTACCTCGTAGAATTTTCAGGTGTGTCAATTTGCAATAGGGTGTGTGTACATATATTATTATGTCTTCTTGTAGCAGGATGAGTCTATGCCGCAGACCCTAGACACTAGCGATGACACCCCACCCACTCATATTATACTGACTCCGGCTCAACGCGTCTTGTTTCCTTGGTCAAATCCCTCATTACTGAAGGCAAAATGCAGCAAGACGTAATTTTTTATGTCTTTGGCATGATCCGACCAGGGTTTGATCCGACCAAGGTTTGGTCCCAGGCCTTCCGACTTCGAGGCGAACGCTTTAACCAGTAGGCCACCGAAACACTGATCGTCAGGTCAAAATGAAGCATAGCTTCAAACGTAACAACATCGACATAGAATTTAGAAGGGAAATATTGGATCTGAGAAATATTCAGTTCATTAAGTCTAAAGCAGGTGTAACAAAAAAAATGAATGCTAGCTTTCCAACGTTTTTTTTTTAATTTTTATTTATTTATTAGTGTTTACGTTGTCTAGCTAACCCTTTTTATTTTTCCCACAATAGCTATGCTACTCGGAGAGCTACATGCACGAGGATGGACACATGCTGTATGACTTTGGCTGTAAGATTGAGGACGTAAGTACTCTACTATGTTTGCAAATGCTTGTGTATTATTTTATCACTTAGCTGCAGTCCTGGCTAGCAGTTCAGTGTCAGGGCATGAAAGGAGTGTACTGGTCGATTTGTATCCTGTACAAGTGTCGTAACGACATAGCTTTTCAGTGAAGCAGCATGCTAAATATATTAGCTTTGGGGCTAGTGCTGAAAACTACAGCTGAGACACTAACTTTTGCAACAGGATATCTGAAAATAACTTGTTAGTGTGGATAATTGATACAGGCGTCTTATCAATATTCTGTGTCCATTATTTATTTATATATTTGACTGGGGATTTACCACCTACATGCTCTTAAGAATATTTCACATTTACGACGGCGCCAACATTATGACAGAGCGCGGGGGAAAGCCACTTCAGTCACTTCCTAGGTACGACCGGAGAAGAAGCCAGCATAAGGTGGTCTTGTAATCAAAGCAACCGCGTGGTGAGAGACTCCGAAGTGATTGTGGTGCGCAAGCTCGTTCATCACTAGGCCATGGAGCTACCCTCTAGTTACATAAAAGTGGTAAAGTTTCTCAAGGTAAACGTGTCAAAATTTTAACTTCCAGTAACTAAAACTAAGGATTGTGAAGAGGCTTCAAATTTTGTCTTAAGTCAGACATGGCTTTGTGGAATCGGCCCCAAGATGCACGCATTTGTAATATAACGTAGAAACGGATGATGTGTAGTGATAAAGCTCTGTCCTGGTTCCATGTATTTGGCGTATCGACGGAAAGGAACTCATTCCTACAAAACGCATTTCATGTTCACTAATGGTAAAAGCAGTTACAGTTTCCTGTACAGAGTAAAAAAATTAACCTCCCACCAGAAAAAAAAGAAAAACCGAAGGGTATTACATGCATTACAAATGGCAGGACACGTGATCAATAAGTAAATTAGAAAATAGAAACATATTGCTACTTGCGACAGACGTCGTTCTGCGTTGTTAAGTGGTCCAGAAGTCCATTACCTAGAAGTATGCAACTTTCTCATAGCTTTTCTCTAAACTACTAAACACTTTTCTTCGATCTCTAACACATTATGTGACGTATCTACGCAGCCATGTATTTTTTTCTGTTGTCGCATCTAACGTTTGAGAAACGGCTGATGCATGGTTGGTCCCAAGCGCGGTTGTGTTGTTAAAAAAATTACGATAACGGTGAGTTTTGTTACAGGACAACAAGTCTTAGATTGTTTTAGAGTTGCTTGGAAATATAGAAATAGTCAATTGGTTTATAACTGCAAACCAATAATGATTATGGAAATCGTAATTTTGAAATACGGAGATTCGGTTTTAAGTTGTGACCAGCTCTTGTCGGAGGCGTTTACATTAGACTTCCCATGATTCAGTTCACACCCAAGAGGGGGAATATTACAGACGGTTGCGGGGAGTAAACATGTCAGTACATGTGTTAACGTCACGTCTGTGTAAACATATCTGACGTTTTAATTTGAGATATTGCTACGTACAATACTCGTCGTCAGAGAGTGGTGGAAAAAGTGGAACAAAAGTGAAACGTCACTAAATATAAATACGCAAATCATTGATTGGTTGACTGATTTATTGATTGGTTGATTGATTTGTTGTTGCTTAACTCGTGAAATTTTCACATATACAAGTACGATGACTATTATTCCCATGAGTGGAGGCAACCCGACTGCCGGGGTTAAACCACCGACCTGTGGCTAGTTACTGACAGACTTTCCCACGGACATTCGAGTGTCGTCGGTCGCTTATTATCACCTTACATTGAGACTGGAAAAATCCACAAATCCCTGTCTCTCTTCACAAATGAAAATTCTGTACTCGTTTTCTTTTTCTTCAAGGAATGCACCTTACTTCAGCAATCGCGTCATCCCCAGAAACGATTAGACATAACGGTGGATTTGTGTGAGGAATGTTGTCATGGCGACCTTTGCAACATGGACACCTGTGTAAACAATACAGGTAAACAACTGTCTGATGTTTGATATCATAAATATGAAAATAAGTTTTTTTGACCGTTTTACTGGGCACTCCGAATGTCTATTAGCGTAGCCTCGTATCAAAGATAGATCCCCACACCTTCGCGTATTCTATTTCCAGTAACTAGGTGGCACTGGTCTTTAAAAGAATATACTGGAGATATTTGGCAAAGAATCCTATCTCGCTGATCAAATCATGTTTCCTGTATTTACCAAGAATGACTTAAATTCTAGCTTTTCAACAAATATAAGCTTGTACCTTTCGTATTTAGACTGTTAAAATGATTCTCAAGTTTAAAAAGCCAAAATGTTACCCCCTTTACAAGTTTGAGAGGTTTTATTTAACGATTTTGAACATTAACACGTGCAGGAAAGTGGCTGATATTTTTTGAAAGGTAATTTTGTGGGTCTTTCAAAAAAGACAGCAAATATTCGAAACATTAACGACTTTTTTCCAACGATTTCCGGTACAGCCTTCTTAACATAGAAAATGTGATCTGAAACAGTAGCGTCATATGTTAGATGGAGAGGCAAACAGGCCAGGTGACGGGGCTTGATATTTGACAAGTTCTGCTTATAATTAGTATAATTGAAAATACAGACACAGACGGCTTGGCATGTTATTCCTGCGCATTGGAGGGGAATCCCCATGACTGTCACACTATCACCAGATGTAGATCAAACCAGGTAAGTTATAGTAACTTTTTCATATGCTATTTCAAGAGAAACTGTGTTTTTTTTTTTTTTGCCAACGGTAACATTTGCTGCACTTTGGGCTTCAGTCTGTTTTTCCGTAGGCATGTAGCTCTCTTTAGACTAAGTTTACAGTCATTTGCGTAGCTACGAAAGAAAACTGCTGGAAAACTACAACGCTGTATAACAGTTGCTATTTTGTATAAATGATGGACACGAAACAAGTACAATAGAACCCTAACTGAGGTTGATTGACAAGGGGCAGTACTTCACCGGATACGTGACACCATTTTATCTCATTTTCGTCATTCCTGTCCATGGTTTGCTCAAAACGCTGTAGTCTTTTGTGTTGTAGATGTGTTATGCTGAGAAGTTTATTACCGATAGCCCACATCCCCTTCACACTCTAGGATGCTTATCAACAGAGGTGAGTAGTATATTTAATATATATATATGCTAGCTAACGTACTTTCCCACCTTAAATCTCAAGAAATCGGAGTAGACAACGGAGACATGCATACAAGTTACCTGCATGTATGTATATATGTATGTTTGCTTTAGGTTTGACGTCGAACTGTACAATTTTTGCAGTTGTATGACTTACCTATACAACAGATTTTTGTCTTCCTACAATTAAACCTGTTTACTGAAGGGCAACAAGTATATAGGTATACCGCCGACTGCTTAGAGCGTCCGCCTCGTAGTCAGAAGACCTGGGATCAACCCCGCCATACCAAAAATTCGAAAACTTGTTGCTACCTGGTTTGGCGCACAGCACTGAAGGTTACAGCAAGGGAACAGAACGGGTTTGCCCGGTGTCAGTATAATGTGAGGTGTGGGGTGTCATGTCTGGTGTCTTCGGGTTGGTACTTTAATGACGACAGCGCTTTGGCGGCATGGACTGTATAGAATGTATTATCATATGACCAAGTACATGCATATATGCATTTTTATGGAGTCCATTAGTGTCACGTAGGGAAAAATATGGGAATGAAAAAATGTCGAAATTTCGACTTTTTTTCTCGAAATTTCCTCTTTATTTAGACGCAATTACCCCCAATTTTTTTCTTCTCCGTGAGACTGATGGGCTTCGTACATTTCTATATCAATCTGTGTATTATAGTTTTGTTCAATACTCAGTTGAGGAGATCTGTATAATTGTTTGGCTTTGAGAAATCCTGTCTGAATTAACGAATAATTAAATAAATTTACTGAATTTAACTTTAAAGAACTTGTGCACGTGTTTTGCTTGTAGATCTGTCACGTGATCGATTCCGGTGCTCAGTCGCTCTTGGGGAAACGATCTGATGACGTCATGAGGTCTAAACGTGTTACACATTTGTGTCAGTCATGTTGCAATACTGCGGGATGTAATGTGGACCTATGTGACACCGATGAGGTAAATATGGCGACGGTGGAAGGTATTTACGGACATTATTGATCTTCCTTTTCTTGGTGATTGACCTAGGTTTCTATAAAAGTGACCTGGTAAACACGACCTCTGTAGAAACCTCGGCGCAAGCAATGACCCGTTTGGTGGATGAGTAACGTGTCGAAGTGGTGATGTAAACGTGGTGACGGTGGAAGTTTTTACACAAAAGCTCTTCCGTTTAGCTCTGTAAATGTGGCGAAGTTGTAAGCCTTTACGAAGGCATTTTTGATTGAAACATTGTTCCGTTGTGTGGGCTGGTGACTGGTATAGCTCTTTGGATGTAGTGATGTAAACACGGCGAGTGTGTAAGCTTTTGTTGAAACATTGTTCCGTTTTTGTTGGCTGGTGACTGGTATAGCTGTATGAATGTAGTGATGTAAACACAGCGAGTGTGGAGGTTTTGACTGAGGCATTGTTCCGTGTTTGTTGGCTGGTGACCGTATAGCTCTATGAACGCTGTGATGTAAACACAGCGAGTGTGGAGGTTTTGATTGAAACATTGTTCCGTTTTTGTTGGCTGATGACCCGTATAGCTCTATGAACGCTGTGATGTAAACACGGCGAGTGTGGAGGTTTTGACTGAAACATTGTTCCGTGTTTGTTGGCTGGTGACCCGTATAGCTCTATGAACGCAGTGATGTAAACACGGCGAGTGTGGAGGTTTTGATTGAAACATTGTTCCGTTTTTATGGGTGGGTACATGCAACAAGTAGCTCTGTAAAATTGGTAATGCCATGCTACCAAGATGAACATTTTGGCGATGAAGTCGTTCCCTTTCGATGAGGAATTAATCTGTATCCATGTGAAAGTGGTGAGGTAAATATGACGAACATGGGAGTTTTAATTGTTCGAATCCCTTTTTGCGCATATGTAACGTACCGAAAGAGACATCTGTGTACCAGTCGTCATCTAAAATGGACGTTTCAGTGCAATAATCGCAAGACCAATCCTAAAAATGTCGTTTAACACAAACCACGAAAGAATAAAGAAAATATATTAAGTACGAAAACAGAACAAAATCATACAAAGAGGAAAATTTTCAATGATGTTGGAAACACGCAAGGAATCTTCTTATCTGTTGCGTTTCTATTGCAATTTTTCATATATCAGACGCGGCGATGTATTGCAGCACGATGAATTCACAGATCGCAGCCCTGTGTTAAGCGGAATCAGACACAGTTATTGTAGGATAGGGCCAGAGATTCTGGGTTGTCTGTACACACGTACTTATTACTTACAAGAGAATTATACTCAGTGTAAAACTTAAGAAGCTGACAGTAAAATTGTTTGAAGGAATAAACTTGACATTTTAGTTTTTGCAGTAATATTAGTAACTTTAGATGTTAATTGAAATAGGCAACTAAAACACAGGGTTTAACAAATGATGTAGGGCCTTCCGGTATACTACTGTCCAGTTGAGGGTAATTTACAGTGTCAAAATAGAAATTGTCCCTCTTGTCGTTAATCTGTAAGAGAGGAAAGCGTTTTGGTATTTGTACAAGAATAGGTCCAGATAAAATGTGCCATTGGCAGAGTCTATGGTTCCTTTAAATTCAACAAAGGTGGATATATGTCTTTCACCACCTTTGGAATACATGTGGTAAAGTTGTGTAGTAAATGTGGCCATTTGAGTGACATAATGATTCCTGTTTTGGTGCTTGTGGTTGTGTACATCTGTTAAAGAGGTACACACTAAACTAAGCGTACCATGTGCACTATGGTAAACATGTGATATGTTTACATAGTGAAAATGTGACATTTATTGTGTAAACGTGTCACATGTCATATTTTTGCTACAGTAAACATTTTTACATGTTTTAAACAAATTACATTTTTTAATACATAATATAATATGTATACCATGATGACGTCCATTTAGTTACTAAACATATATTTTTAAAAATAAACACTTATTTTCAGTGTGTAAGTGTTTCGAATGTGAACAACTTTATCATAAACTGTTCAACATTTTTGAATGCGAATAGACCTTTCTGAACTGTCAAATCAAGATCATGAAAATGACCAATCAGAAGCAGTATTGTTGCAAATAGGCCAACCGGATGTCCCACACATTGGGTACAAATGTTCAAACATGACCTCACAATTGCTTTCATTGGGAACTGGATTGAAAAGCAACGTTGTCAGATCTTAGGTGTTGGAGTCATCCGTCGGTCATGTTAAAATTATCGTTATGTGTAATCTGTGTGGGTTGTACCACAATTAAGTACAGCAGATTCAACGATAACGCACAGCTGACATACTTAGATGTGCACTGTGTACGATACGATTATTTCATTTTTTAAGAAAATTTATTTGAATTGTACGATAATGGGATCAGGGTTATGGGTGGAAGAAATCATAGTACCATGGTCAATCGGCCGAATTTTGGTAAGTTAGTATTGATATGCAAAAAACACTAATTTAAGACACGTGGCCCTTACCGTGCGCAAACGTTTTAGGGCAATTTTGTCACCAAGGTCACACTAGCATTTTCAGGCCAATTCTTGTCGCCAAGGCCACACAAGTGATTTTAGGCCAATTCTTGTCACCAAGGCCACGCAGGCGTTTTTAGGCAAATTCTTGTCACCAAGGCCACACGAGTGTCTTTATGCCAATTATTGTCACCAAGGCCACACGAGCGTCTTTATGCGAGGTGTACCAGCAACCTGCGGATGGTTGTGGGTATCCCTCGGGCCCCATATTGCTGGCTGCCTTCGTGTAAATGAAATATTCTTGAGTACAAACATCAGTCAAATAAATAAATAAATAAATCTTTCTGGCAATTTGGCTCACCTCGGCCACACAAGCGTTTTTAGGCCAGTTATTTTCACAAAGGCCACACAAGTGTTTTAGGTCTATTATTTTCACCACGGCCGCACAAGCGTTTTAGGGCAATTATTGTCACCAAGGCCACACAGGCGGTTTTAGGCCAATTATTGTCACAAGGTCAATTTGGGTCACAAAGACCACAGGAGCGTCTTTAGGCCAATTTGGGTCACCAATTGGCCACACGAGCCACAGCGAGTGTCTTTAGGGAAATTATTGTTACCAAGGCTACACAAGTAAAGGCCACGTTTGAAAGATGAGCACCTTAGCCACTCAACCAGTTGATTTGTTGAATAAGACATTGACTGTGTTATCAAACGACAAAAGGAAATGTTTCAGGTCTCAACGCTCTCAAGACCGTCGGAGAGAACAACTAACCCAACTTCGTATACAACATCCATGTACATGTCAACCACAACGCATCCGCCAACAACGCATCCGCCAACAACGCCTTCAAGTGAGTAGAAGAACCTTTTCGCCTTACCGACATGGCCTCTGGTATTGAACGGTAAACACTTCAGGTGTCGATAGCTTTTACGTGACACTGATTGGTTTTGATCAGTACGAAATGAATACAACCGCTGCTCTATGTCAAGCCTCTCAGAGCTGAGAGACGTAACATGTATGTTGTAGTTGCATTCCGAACTTCCTGTCTGTTGTGTTTACACGGTTGTGCTCTGGAATCCCGGTAGCGCGACGTTTTGCGGAAATATTGTACATCGTGGTTTTAAGTGTACATCAAGGCAGGAAACTCCCTTTCATGATTTCTTGGTACAGGCATTTTGGGAAAAACATAGTACGGGTGGAGAAAACATTAAAAATTACGTGAAGTTTAAGTGAAAGAGATTGAAAAGTAAGTGATAAATATGGGCATAAATATTTTTTCGACCTTACAAGGGAAAAGAGAACACAAAAATGATGCCAAACATTTTGCAATATGTGTAATTTATTCGATACAATTTTCCAATAAAATGTCCGTTAAATATTTTCTGCCATTTGAATATTCAATCAGTGACAAACGGTTTTCCAAGCATGCAAAAATTAGCCAATGTTCCCATTAACTTGTCAGCTGATGATGTCTTTCAAATCCGGCTGGTGGGTGGGAGCTCATATAATGAGGGACGGGTGGAACTGTATCTTCCGAGCCAATGGGGCACGGTTTGTGACAACAGATTTGATGACAATGCGGCTTCGGTGGTCTGTCATATGTTGGGATACCCCAGGTAATTTTTATTGTTGTAAACAAGTATGAACGTTCCACTCCATGCTGTTTGTATCGTTTGTTTTGTCTGGCATGTACATGTACACCTTTTGGCCGAGTGCTGAAACGTGCTTGCTTAAAAGAATGACTCAGGCGCCTCTCTCCAATGCGGTCGCTGTGAGTTCAAGTTCAGCTCATGCTGGCTTCCACTCGGCACTGGATGGGAAGGCCCGTCAGCAACCTGGGGATCGATAGTTGTGGGTTTCGCCCAGTTTCCTCCTACCCTAATGCTGGCCGTCGTCGTATAAGTGAAATATTCTTGAGCACGGCGTAAAACATCATTCTAATAAATACTTTACGAATAATACACCAAGATGAGACCGGATTTCACGAGTTACGGTCGACCATTTGCCAACTAACACATGGTCGTTGCATACATTTTTCCTGTTATCTGAACGTGTGCCTACTTAAGTTTATTACTATGAGATAATTATTTACAAGTTGTGCCCGCTCAGATATTTAAAGCAATAATGAACTTTCATGTACACAGATTTTGTCCATACAGCTCCTGCTAAAGTATTGCAGTATCCAACTTCTCTGAAATATCTTTTTATATTATCTAAATATTTACATGCTTAATAGTAATGACAGTCTGATTATTTTTTTTCTCTTTCTTTTATTCTTGGAAATGGAAGGAGATGGAAAGGGAATATTTTGGATTCGGGTTCTAGTTTCTTTTGTCGATATGATTTTACTGTTGTATAACGCCATACTGAAGACTCGTATTTGTTTTGTTTTCCACAACTGTCTATCCACCTCGGCGACGGAGGCCCTCGTTGTTTTTTTAGCTTATTTTGTCATATTGGCTTCTTTCTTTTTATTTTCTCAAGAATTGGGGCTAAGGCATGGAGTAAAGCTCATTTTGGTCAGGGAAAGGGGCCCATTTGGTTGGACAACGTTCATTGTGAGGGACATGAAAACAGCCTTCTGGACTGTTCACATCGACCTTTGGGAGATTCCAGCTGCGACCATTCGGAAGATGCCGGAGTGACTTGCTGTATGCATTCTGGGAATCATCCCCACATCATCATTTGTGAACCGTAAACCGTTTTTGTAAGGCCTTACACTCCGATGAAATAAATAGATAAATACCCAAAGTTGTTAAATGTAGTTAAAATTATCCGTACAGATACCTTTTCCTTAATGTTTCTATATTTTACCATTGAACTGGATGTTGTTAAAATACAAGAAACGTGGGTGAAGGAATTTTTCAGATACGCTTTGAACTCGTCTTTCATATGTCAAATACTTTATATATATATATATATATATATATATATATATATATATATATATATATATATATATATATATATATATATATATATATATATATATATATATATATGTATGTATGTATATGTGTGTGTGTGTGGGTGTGTATGTGTGGGTGGGTGTATGTGTGGGTGGGTGTATGTATGAATGTGTGTATGAATGTATGTATATATGTTGGGGGTTTTACCTCGTCATATCACGCATAGGATTTATTAAGCGTATGCACAAATACTGAGTCTTCTTGTGCCGGGCGAGTCGCATGTTCTGTCGAGAAAGGTGATATTTCTGTACGCGAGCTGCAGTTTTCGGCATGGAACAACACAGCTTTTCTGCACGAAATGAACACTGGAACGGTTAGAAATCCTATCCCTCTGGTGAAAGAAACACTGTAGAAAGCGATAAAACTCAACAGTTTGTTTTGGCGTGGATGGAAGTTATTCTCCCCAGTGCAGAAATGGTGTGTGTTTGGAGGACAATTTAAAGGGCGTGGAACACATCAAGAAACGATTGTGGAAGACAAGAATTACGGCAAATATTCAGACAGGCATCCCACTCTGCTTCGGACGGACGCCTGAGTATGTTTCACACTGACCAAGCAATTCGAAACAGCATCAATGCTTAAGTGTCGAGGGAAGAAAGTCCCTAGTGGAAAATGGATGGGCATTTAGTACAACTGTACTTATAGTCTGTAATGAGGTTTGTACTTGAGGTTTATGTATAAAACCTATTGTTAAACACTTATACATGTATTTTCTGGAATTCTCCCTATTTCCTTATCTTTGTATACGCTACGTTTACGTTACTAAAACACTTTCGTTTGTTAGATTCTTTACTTAGTTACGGTTCTGTTATACTTAAAATCCTGGGTTTATAAATTCATCCATACTTTTTGTTTTATCACATTAAAAGACCAGTCTGAGTTATTTCAAAATTATAATCTGGACTAATGTAGAAATCCTGCTGAATGGTTCCACGGGAATCCGAACTTACCCAGGAGACACAAGTGAAGCTACATATATGTAAACGTTTGCATGTTGATCAGTGCTCAAAGTACATATATTTAAACGCTTGCACCAGTTTTCAATGATTACGGGCCACTTACTCAAAAGTGTATTTAAAGTAGAGTCAGGCCTAAACCTTACTACCATCCTGGGCCTAGTACAATACTAATGGTATTTTAGTCCAGATCAGGGTTAATACAGGACTTACCTGTCAATGCACTTTTGAACAACTGGGCCCATTGTTAAAAATTTGTTTATTCTTGATAACAAGATGTAAGTAAACTGACACTGGGACCTACATATATTTGAATCAGTTTTTGTTTGATACTCCAGCCTGCGAGTTAAGCAAATATACTACGCTATCACCAAACAGTATGCCCAAATATGTACTTCTATTTATTAGTTAGTCTAAACTGTGTTAAAAAAATAAAATTTTGAGCCATTCCAAGTTAACAGTAAAATATTGATATTTAAGCCAAGTAGGGTTAAATAAATCATTCAGAATTTAAATTCCCGTTAGGTCCACATAATTCATTTAAATTACGCTCAGCCTTTACATGTAAATCTTATATATCTGTTATACGACAGGAAGCTCTCACCTTGTATGCACACAAGTTGCGACATTCTGGTTGAGATTGAGGCCACAGTTAGAATCGACAATACTGTATCAATGTATGGATGTATGCTTTGGGTTTTACGTCATACTTAGCAATTTTTCAGTCGTGATGAAAAGGAGTTATTGATGTATGTACATACACTGTGTTTTCTTGTGGCAGGTTGAGCCCTTGCCGCCAAAGTGCTGCCGCCACTGAAGTATCATGCCGAAGTCACCAGACAATACACTCCATTGTACTGACGTCTGGTCAACAAGCCCTGACTCCTTGCTCTAACCCTTCTGTGTGAAGTGCCAAGCGAGACAGCAACAAGTAAAGTCTTTGGTTTGACTTGACTCGGATTTGATCTCGGATCTCCCGACTGAGGCGAGTGTGCAATTGTATGTGCTCGCCTACACTAACGGAGATGTTATAAATAGTCGTAATGTTTTCAGTGATTAAAATAAAAGACAAGTTCGCACAATTAAACATACATACAGCTTCATAAAGAAAGGGGCCAGGCTAAATATTAGATTGTTGTTAGAGATATATCTACTTGATGGTTCTACGTGGTTATGCGAAAAGCGGAATTAGTTACTTTGGGCTCACATCCAACATATTTAGGCAACTGTGTGAAATCCAATATTTTGACAATGGTGGAGTAGGGAAAGCATTCATGATGTTATATTAACGTTTTTCATACTGTGAAAAATTCAACATTTTACACAATGATTAGCGTGGTAAGTTAAAATTATATTATAATTAATACTTCTAGTAGGTGTGTTTTGCAATAACGACATTACTGAAACTTCTCCCATAAACTTGACCATTTTGCGATGAGTGACAAATTTTCGAGTAAGGAGTTACACAACAATCACAAAGGAAACCAGAAGAAATTTGGACTAACACACTAAAAAGGTAACGTGTCAATAATCTTTTCATAATGACAGAAAGGCTCAGTATGAGAAATTTAACTTACAAAGTTGTGTGAGAACCAAGCACAAAACTGAATTCATGCATCATTTACTTATTGGCTTCGCCAATGTGTTTCTGGTTTCTGTTTGACAGGGCATATTCAGATGAAATTTGCTTATTTATTCATTTTTTTATTAAATTGGTCTTTTACTTATAGGTATTTTACTTATACAACGGCGGCTGGCATAATGGTTGGGAGGAAACCAGACAGAGGCGGAGGAAACCAACGGCCATCCACTGGCTGATCTGCCCACGTTGGGCCGAAGAGGAAGTCAGCATGAGCTGAATTTCAGCTCACCGCGACACAATGGTGAAAAGTTCCTGGGTCATTGAACCGCGCTGGCGCGCTAAACACCTCAGCCACGGCGACCTCGACGAAATTTGCATTAAGGAATGAAATATAGGACGAATATATTACTAACACTGTAGATGAGAAACACATAAAGTTGTCTGGATCGCGTTCCCACGATGAGTATATGTGACACATAAGAGTGTCTTTGAAACGCCCACGTCTAATTTAAACCAGTAAGTAGATACTGAGATCCAAAAGTCACCGGATGTTTGACCGGAACACGCTAAAACTAATTCATTTTCTTTATAGGGAGAAAAAAAATCCCACATTTTTCATTTACTAGAAATAAATTAAATATTTTCTATTAAATGACATCTTTCCTTTAATTAAAAATAGGTTTTCATTCTATTAATATCCTAAATGTATGGGGGCCTCCATGGCTCAGTCGGTTAGCATTAGCGCAGCGTAATGACCCAGGATCCTCTCACCAATGCGTCGCTGTGAGTTCAAGTTCAGCACAGACTGACTTCCTCTTCTGCCGTACGTGGGAAGGTCTACCTGCAACCTGCGGGTGGTCGTGGGTTTTCACTGGGCTCTGCTCGATTCCCTCCCACCGCAATGCTGTTCGCCGTCGTATCAGTGAAATATTATTGAGTACGGCGTAAAACACCAATCAAATAAATAAATTAATTAATTAAATGTATGTTACACGAAAACATCCTGTGAGTTGTACACATTTTTCCACCTATCAGGATAAAACTAAAACATAGCGAATTTTGTGTGAATACATGTAACTGAAATGTATTTTTGTTGTCAAGAATTGAAAAAAAAAACCATAAATAAGAAGAGGGTTCGAAGCAGCCATTTTTTCGAACGTGCTTGGTAATTCTATAAATACTTCTGGAAGTCTTATAATCTGGAATTCTAACAAGCCCATGTGATAAGCCATTTTAGAGCAGCCACATACACAATGTGGCTTCAATTGTGTCTTATGAATGTATGGCTAACAGACCAAACACGGATCGCGTGACGTCAGCGGAAACAGCTGCGCTCTCAGTTTATAGAAATAACTTGCGCCTGATTGGTTAAAATTGATGACAGGGTGTGTTATACTCAGGTTATGCAACATCACAAAAATAAAAATTACTATGTTTTAATTAAGATTTATGCATGGTACTTTATCGATTGACATATACATTTGGTGCAGTGTTGTCACTTCTTTACAGATCAAAGATTGTGTTTCAGTTTGAGTGAGATATTGCTCATCTTGTCCAAACAAACACAAATGATCTATTTCACGGTTCAGAAGCTATCAGAGCCAACACTGAAATCTAGGTTTTATATCATACTTGTAAACTACACACAGCAAATAATAATAAAAAAAGGTAATTTTGATAAGCACATGTGAAAATCACACTGTCATGTCCTTTCTCGGTTATTATCTTATAACATATGGTGTGTTTCTTTTACCAACTATCTTATCTCAGATACACCCAACAACTTTAATTCTTGTATTCATTCGGCACCTCACAGACAAAAAAGCCTTGAACTTTGTTCACGTTTCTCAGAAAAAAAAGTAAAAAAATTATAAATAATAATGCGTATATGAAGATAATTTAGCCACAATTATGAATCACGCACACAAATAGCGATGATTAAACGCCGTGAAAGCACACAACGTATCGTTCATCGATCGTGGTTGGCTGATTTTTTGGTGGGCTAAAATTTGTCTTCACGCAGTCCATCGACATCGTCCTTCATTATCACCGTAAAGTGGATCGCAACAAAGATCAACAAAATGGTGTACTTACAGTACTTACTTCATGGTAGACAAAATGGAATCGACTAGCGCTCATTTACGAGCCGATACGTGTCTTAGTTTTTAATATGAAAATCTTTTATATAAAATGTCGTTAGGAGCAGCAGAGGTTACTCGTGAAAAGCCAAATCAGGTTTACCCATATGATAGGCTGTCGATGTGGCTGAATGGCAGAAAAAATGGAGAATCTCAAGTTGCTAGTTTTGGTGGCATTAGGTAAGTCATTTCAGTTTTTCTTGAAGTTGTTTGGACTTGTATGGCTAGAAACATAGTAATAAGAAATCTGTATTTCAGACTGAGTCGTACTGGGCATATATTAATAGAAGAAAAGAAGACATGTAGGTTAGCCTATATCACAGATTCGATAAACATGGTTCTTTGACTAGAGAATGATATCTCTATAGCGATTGGCCGGGATTTTGAGGCAGGGTGAGTCCATCGCTCCAAAACCGAAGACACCGGACATGACACCCCTACAAGTCATATTACACTGTTACCGGGACAACCAGTCATTTTTCTTTGCTCTAACCTCTCAGCGCTGAACCATTTTCAAAGTTTTTGGTATGACCCGAGCCGGGTTTGATCCAGGGTTTGATGCGGATGCTTTAACCATTAGGCCATCGAAGAGTCATTAGCTACGTGTACTTATACTGTGTCTTCTTGGGGCATGACACTGAAGTATCATGCCGAGAACAACAGACATGACATCCCATTTCACATTACACTGATACCGGAACAACCAGTTTCTTTGCTCTCAATCTCAGCGCTGAACGCAAAGCAGCAAGTATAATTTTGAAAGTCTTTAGTATGGCTGAGCAGTTAGGATCAAATTTTCATATTTCCATTTTAAAGTAGTAGGCCCTTAGTATTACATTTAACATAAAGATTCTATTAAAGTAACAGGACAGTATGCTGAATATAACACAGTATTACGTTATAATAACAGAATACATTTTAGTATCACTCAGACAAAAGACCTTCTGTTAAAAGTAACAGTTTAAATTTTTGAGTGTTTAACAGTTGATATTCGAAAGTAAAAGCTGTTTGAAGTCTGCAAGAACTGCAAGAGCTGATAAGAGCTGTGTTTGTTGTAATGTTATACCACCTACATGGCAGTTGATAATGCATTTAATAATACTATACCAACTACATGACAGTTCATTTAATAAATTGATCCAAGCCGCCACTGACTCATTTGATCCAAGCTGTCACTGACTCAGTTGATCAAATCTGTCACTGGCTCAATTGATCCAAGCGGTCACTAACTCATTTTTCTGAATGACTCAATCTCCTTACTGGTCTCCCCAGGGCTGTTTCCGCCTCATCCACCTCATCTATCCGCCTCATTCTGACCTGTTCTTTTTGTATGGCCTTCTGTTTCCTCCATCTGTCTTGTTCGTACTGTTCTGTTTTTGCTCTTACTGCTCAGTTTACACTGGACTGTTTCCATTATCTGTTCGATCCATACTTGCCTGTTTCCTCT
This sequence comes from Liolophura sinensis, assembly GCF_032854445.1. Taxonomy (NCBI): domain Eukaryota; kingdom Metazoa; phylum Mollusca; class Polyplacophora; order Chitonida; family Chitonidae; genus Liolophura; species Liolophura sinensis. Next base: position 23,007,074 of record NC_088298.1, on the reverse strand, counting down.
ATCTGCCTAATTCATACCTATTTGTTGTGTTTGTTTTTTTTTTTGTTTTGTTTTGTTTTTTTCAATCTGCACGGCTGTTACTGGCCTACAACTGTATTCCCTCTATCTGCCCAGTTGATAATACCCTGTTCCCTTAATTTGTCCGATTGACATTGAACAGTTTCCTCTCTCTGCCCGATGGAGATCCGTAGATCCAAAAAGAGACAAAAGTAAATCCATCAGTGAAACCCATCTATTATTCAACAATGACTTAAATGTAATATTGTTTTTCATATACAGCTTGCTTCTGCGTGATCAGCGCGCAGGGAATTGATAACGGCGGTAAGTAGCGATGCGCAGTTGGTATCGGATACTGTGTAGGCCTGTATGTACTAACAAATAGTTATGTAAGGATAAACGTGCCAAAGAAATCTTGGCCATTCCTGTGAGATTTGGCTCCACCATCGCGCCTATGACCAAAACGTTCTTCTAGCCTTTTATGACGTTTGCCTTAGGCTTGCTTATCTTGCTTATCAAAGACTGCAGGTTAATTAAAAACACAGCTACAGGTGTTCAATGACATAGATGGCCAGACAATAATCTGATTAGTGATCAATTTCAATGTTTACTATAGGACAGAGTTCAAATCCAGTTCATGCTGGCTTCGTCTCCGGGCCAACGTGGGAAGGTCTTGCAACAACATGCGCCTGATCATGGGTTTCGCCTCGGAGTGTACACGCTTTCCTCCAACAACAATGCTGGCCGCCGTCGTATAAGTGAAATATTCTTCAGCATGGCGTAAATACCAATCATATAAAGTATGAACTTTAAAACATAATGTCAGCATCAACTTCCTACCCTACTTTACTACTCCCTAAAAGAAAGCACGCGAATGGTCACATATAGCATCTCTTTCAGGTTTTCATGAATAGTAGCGAACAGTAGAGATAATATTAGATTCCACTCATCTGCTAAATTATTTTAATAAACTAAGCTACATTCTTAAAAAGAACTTAAAATATCTGAATAACGCTTTTTGTTATAAAAAGTCACACATATATATTTTCTTACTGAGTTGTTTTCTCCCAAGGGTTGGTACACTATAGGTATACTGGCTTGTTTCATAAATCTGTCCGGTTTATACCGGCATGTTTCCTGTATATGCTCGGTTCATTCCTGTATATTTGCTCTATCTCCTCGCTTTATACTGATTTATTTCCTGTATCTGCCGTCCATCAAAGAAATGGCCCTCTGACGTCATGCTGTCATGCACTGATTCTCTGAGAATCGCTATACAACACAAATCTAGCCAGTCCTATTTTTGCAGCTTTGTACGGACCACGATGTTTGAGCTGTACAGGGCTACGTGACCCCTCGACTTGCCGGACAAACCGTCCAGTGTTGGGCGTCCGAGGTAAGAAACACTCTGGCTCGCCGATCAGCTTTAAAGGGTGGCAAATCTTGGAACTGATAAACCAGCAGTGCCTTCTGTCTACATGAATACAAATGACAACTTTTTCAATAATAATTAAAGCTGTCACGTTTTTACAGCGATACCAGTGGCCAAGTATCAAGGCCCAACTGAATGTCAAATCGCTATGAAAACGCTATGAAATTAATGCACTAAACTAATTTTCCATGAACGGAAAAATTTTGACAAACATCTGTTTCCGAATAGATGCTATCACACATAACGACGAATAGCTCGATTTGACTCATGAAGTACACAGACTGTAACAGCATTTACAAAAACAGTCAACATGGAGAAGAAAGCATGATCAAAATGAAATATAATCAACTGGGTTTGAATCCCACTCTACCAGATATCATATACAGTACGTCCAGTGTTAAAGACCCCCACAATGTCTTGCCCGTCTTAGACGTTTGCGATCACCGCATCTGGTTAAGTATGAACATTTCAGGTTGCTCGACACATGGTGTGCATGCATGCATGTATGTCTGTATGTCTGTATGTATGTATGACAATGCTTGGGGTTGTACCTCGTAGAATTTTCAGGTGTGTCAATTTGCAATAGGGTGTGTGTACATATATTATTATGTCTTCTTTGTAGCAGGATGAGTCTATGCCGCAGACCCAAGACACTAGCGATGACACCCCACCCACTCATATTATACTGACTCCGGCTCAACGCGTCTTCTTTCCTCGGTCAAACCCCTCAAGGCACTGAAGGCAAAAGGCAGCAAGACGTAATTTTTTATGTCTTTGGCATGATCCAACCAGGGTTTGATCCGACCAGGGTTTGGTTCCAGGCCTTCCAACTTCGAGGCGGACGCTTTAACCATCAAAGCACTGATCGTCAGGTCAAAATGAAGCATAGCTTCAAACGTAACAACATCGACATAGAATTTAGAAGGGAAATATTGGATCTGAGAAATATTCAGTTCATTAAGTCTAAAGCAGGTGTAACAAAAAAAAAATGAATGGTAACTTTCCAACGTTTTTTTTTAAATTTTATTTATTTATTAGTGTTTACGTTGTCTAGCTAACCCTTTTTATTTTTCCCACAATAGCTATGCTACTCGGAGAGCTACATGCACGAGGATGGACACATGCTGTATGACTTTGGCTGTAAGATTGAGGACGTAAGTACTCTACTATGTTTGCAACTGCTTATGTGTTGGTATTATTTTATCACTTAGCTGCAGTCCTGGCTAGTAGTTCAGTGTCAGGGCATGAAAGGAGTGTACTGGTCGATTTGTATCCTGTACAAGTGTGGCAACGACATAGCTTTTCAGTGAAGCAGCATGCTAAATATATTAGCTTTGGGGCTAGTGCTGAAAACTACAGCTGAGACACTAACTTTTGCAACAGGATATCTTAAATAACTTGTTAGTGTGGATAATTGATACAGGCGTCTTATCAATGTTCTGTGTCCACTATTTATTTATATATTTGACTGGGGATTTACGACCTACATGCTCTTAAGAATATTTCACATTTACGACGGCGCCAACATTATGACACATCGCGGTGGAAAGCCACGTCAGTCGGAAGTTGCTCACAGACCTTTCCAGGTACGACAGGAGAAGAAGCCAGCATGAGCTGGTCTTGCAATCAAAGCAACCGCGTGGTGAGAGACTCCTAAGTGATTATGGTGCGCAAGCTCGTTCACCACTAGGCCATGGAGCTCCCCTCTAGTTACATAAAAGTGGTAAAACCAGGAACCGACTCCATAAAGCCAGTTTTGACTTACACCAAAATTTGAAATACAATTTTAGATTTTATTTTCAGGACCATTTGGTTAAAAATTTGACCACCACATAAATATTTTCTCAAGGTAAACGTGTCAAAATTTTAACTCCCAGTACCTAAAACTAAGCATTGTGAAGAGGCTTCAAATTTTGTCTTAAGTCAGACATGGCTTTGTGGAATCGGCCCCAAGATGCACGCATTTGTAATGTAACGTAGTAACGGATGATGTGTAGTGATAAAGCTCTGTCCTGGTTCCGTGTATTTGGCGTATCGACGGAAAGGAACTCATTGTTACAAAACGCATTTCATGTTCACTAATGGTAAAACCAGTTACAGTTTCCTGTACAGAGTAAAAAAATAACCTCCCACCAAAAAAAAAAGAAAAACCGAAGGGTATTACATGCATTACAAATGGCAGGACACGTGATCAATAAGTAAATTAGAAAATAGAAACATATTGCTACTTGCGACGGACGTCATTCTGCGTTGTTAAGTGGTCCAGAAGTCCATTACCTAGAAGTATGCAACTTTCTCATAGCTTTTCTCCAAACTACTAAACGCTTTTCTTCGATCTCTAACACATTATGTGACATATCTACGCAGCCATGTATTTTTTTCTGTTGTCGCATCTAACGTTTGAGAAACGGCTGATGCATGGTTGGTTACAAGCGCGGTTGTGTTGTTAAAAAATTACGATAACGGAGAGTTTTGTTACAGGACAACAATGTCTTAGATTGTTTTAGAGTTGCTTGGAAATATAGAAATAGTCAATGGGTTTATAACTGCAAACCAATAGTGATTATGGAAATCGTAATTTTTAAATACGGAGATTCGGTTTTAAGTTGTGACCAGCTCTTGTCGGAGGCGTTTACATTAGACTTCCCATGATTCAGTTCACACCCAAGAGGGGGAATATTACAGACGGTTGCGGGGAGTAAACATGTCAGTACATGTGTTAACGTCACGTCTGTGTAAACATATCTGACGTTTTAATTTGAGATATTGCTACGTACAATACTCGTCGTCAGAGAGTGGTGGAAAAAGTGGAACAAAAGTGAAATGTCACTAAATATAAATACGCAAATCATTGATTGGTTGACTGATTTATTGATTGGTTGATTGATTTGTTGTTGCTTAACTCGTGAAATTTTCACATATACAAGTACGATGACTATTATTCCCATGAGTGGAGGCAACCCGACTGCCGGGGTTAAACCACCGACCTGTGGCTAGTTACTGACAGACTTTCCCACGGACACTCGAGCGTCGTCGATCGCTTATTATCACCTTACATTGAGAATGGAAAAATCCACAAACCCCTGTCTCTCTTCACAAATGAAAATTCTGTACTCGTTTTCTTTTCTTCAAGGAATGCACCTTACTTCAGCAATCGCGTCATCCCCAGAAACGATTAGACATAACGGTGGATTTGTGTGAGGAATGTTGTCATGGCGACCTTTGCAACATGGACACCTGTGTAAACAATACAGGTAAACAACTGTCTAATGTAAACTACATCGGGTGTAAAAGTAGACGATATGTAAACAGTACAGATGAGGTGTAAACAGCCTGTTATAAACTGTATGGGTGTAAGAATAGAGGACATGTAAACAGTACAGGTGAGGTGAAAACAGTCAGATGTAAACTGTATGAGTGTAAGAATAGAAGGCATGTAAACAATACAGGTGAGGTGAAAAGATTCAAATGTGAACTGTATGGGGTATAAGAATAGAGGACATGTAAACAAGACAGGTGAGGTGTAAACAGTCTGATGTAAACTGTATGAGTGTAAGAATAGAGGACATGTAAACAGTACAGGTGGGGTGAAAACAGTCAGATGTTAACTGTTCGGAGAGGGAGACAAGAAAATACGTAAACAAGGCATGCAGGTAAGCTGAAAAGACCTCAGTGTAAACTGTATGGGGTATAAGAGTAGAGGACAGGTAAGCAATACAGGTGAGGTGTACACTGCCCGATTTAACCTGTGCGGGGTGTAAGAGTAAAAACATGTAAACAATTAAGGTGAGGTGTAAATAGTCTAATGTAAACTGTACGGGGCGTAAGAGCAGACATGTTAACAGTACAGGTGAGGTGTAAACAGTCAGATGTAAACCTCATGGGGTGTAAGAGTAGAAAACATATAAACAATACCAGGTGAGGTGAAAACAGTCAGATGCAATCTGTATTGGGTGTAAGAGTAAAAAAACATGTAAACAATACAGGTGAGGTGTAAATACTCTGATCTAAACTGTACGGGGTGGAAGAACAGAAGACATGTAAACAATATAGGTGAGGTGAAAACAGACTGACGTAAACTGTACGGGATGTAGGAGCAGAAGACTTGTAAACAAGACAGGTGAGGTGTAAACCGTCTAATCTAAACTGTATTAGATATAAATGTTCAGCAGATATGTAAAATGGCAAGGTGTTGGGTATAGTACAGAGCCCAGTTTCACATAGAGCCGTACGACATTTTATGTCGCAAATTTGTCGTACGTCGCTATTACCGTACCATTGTCCCATATGTGCGACTATCATACATGTAGGGGCCTCCGTGGCTCAGTTGGTTAGCGTCCTAGCGCAGCGTAATGACCCAGGAGTCTCTTACCAATGCGGTCGCTGTGAGTTAAAGACCAGCTGATGCTGGCATCCTCTCCGGCCGTATTTGGGAAGGTCCGCCAGCAACCTGCGGATGGTCCTGGGTTTCCCCCCGGGCTCTGCCCGGTTTCCTCCCACCATATTGCTGACCGCCGTCGTATAAGTGAAATATTCTTGAGTACGGCGTAAAACACCACACAAAAAAATAAATAAATCATACATGTACAACATCTTTGTGAGCCCCGACACATAGCCTGTACACTAGACGGTTAAGATAATTAGATAAAATCTGTATTAGATAGGGGACAAGCAGATATGTACACAGCACAGCTGGGATAGTTAGATGATAACTGTATTGGATAGAGGAGGAACAGATGCGTACATAACACAGCTGAACTAATCAGATGGAAACTGTACTGGATTGGGGACGAGCACATATGTACACAATACAGCAGGGATAATCAGATGGAAACTGTATTGGATAGTGGATGGCCAGATGTGTAAGGAACACAGCTGGGATAACCAGATGTAAACTGTATTGGATAGTGGATGACCAGATGTGTAAGGAACACAGCTGGGATAACCAGATGGAAACTGTATTGGATAGTGGATGACCAGATGTGTAAGGAACACAGCTGGGATAACCAGATGGAAACTGTATTGGATAGTGGATGACCAGATGTGTAAGGAACACAGCTGGGATAACCAGATGGAAACTGTATTGGATAGTGGATGACCAGATGTGTAAGTAACACAGCTGGGATAACCAGATGTAAACTGTATTGGATAGTGGATGACCAGATGTGTAAGAAACACAGCTGGGATAACCAGATGGAAACTGTATTGGATAGTGGATGACCAGATGTGTAAGGAACACAGCTGGGATAACCAGATGTAAACTGTATTGGATAGTGGATGACCAGATGTGTAAGGAACACAGCTGGGATAACCAGATGTAAACTGTATTGGATAATGGATGACCAGATGTGTAAGGAACACAGATGGGATAACCAGATGGAAACTGTATTGGGTAGTAGATGACCAGATGTGTAAGGAACACAGCTGGGATAACCAGATGGAAACTGTATTGGATAGTGGATGACCAGATGTGTAAGGAACACAGCTGGGATAACCAGATGTAAACTGTATTGGATAATGGATGACCAGATGTGTAAGGAACACAGCTGGGATAACCAGATGTAAACTGTATTGGATAGTAGATGACCAGATGTGTAAGGAACACAGCTGGGATAACCAGATGTAAACTGTATTGGATAGTGGATGGCCAGATGTGTAAGGAACACAGCTGGGATAATCAGATGGAAACTGTATTGAATGGGCGAGGAATAGATATGTACACAATACAGCTGGGATAACCAGATGGAAACTGTATTAAAATGGGCGAGGAACAGATATGTACACAATACAGCTGGGATAACCAGATGGAAACTGTATTGAATGGGCGAGGAACAGATGTGTAAGGAACACAGCTGGGATAACCACATGGAAACTGTATTGGATAGGTGACGAGCAGATGTGTACACAACACGGCTGGGATAATGACCAGATGGAAACTGTATTGGATAGGTGACGAGCAGATATGTACACAACACGTCTGGGATAATAACCAGATGGAAACTGTATTGGATCGGCCACGAGCAGATATGTACGCAAAACGGCTGGGATAATAACCAGATGGAAACTGTATTGAATGGGCGAGGAACAGATATGTACACAACACGGCTGGGATAATAACCAGATGGAAACTGCATTGGATAGGTGACGAGCAGATATGTACACAATACAGCTGGGATAACCAGATGGAAACTGCATTGAAAATAGTACTAGCGCATACATTTATAATTGCCGACACAGATACAGAAAATTGACGCATTTTGTCCTGTTATAAATTCTTGTTATGGTGCAAACGAAGATTCTGAAAAAAATAAATAAATAAGAAAATAATTTTATTGACCGTTTCACTTGGCTCTCCGAATGTCTATTAACATAGTTTACCGTCAAATATCGAGCCCCACCCCTTTGCCTATTCGCTCCTCAGTAACTAGAGGCACTGGTCTTTAAAAAGAATATACTGGAGATATCAGGCAAAGAATCCATACTCGCGGATCAAATCATATGCCCTGTACTTACCAAGAATAGCTCAAATTCTAGCCCTTCTACATAACATATAAGCATATACCTGGAGTATTTAGACTGTTAAAATGATTCTCAAGTTTAAAAAGCCAAAATGTGATCCCCTTTACAAGTCTGAGAGGTTTCATTAACGATTTTGAACGGTAACACGTGCAGAAACGTGGCTGATGTTGTTTGAAAGGTAATTTTGTGGGTCATTTAAAAAAGCCAGCAAATATTCGATACATTAACGCTTATTGACTTTTTCCAACGATTTTCGGTATAGCCTCCTTAACATAGAAAATCTACAACAGTAGCGCTATATGTCAGATGGAGAGGGCAAACAGGCCGAGTGACGGGGCTTGATATTGATAACTTCTGCTTATAGTAAGTTCACTTAAAAATGCAGACACAGACCGCTTGGCATGTTATTCCTGCGCAGTGGAGGGGAATCCCCATGACTGTCACACTATCACCAGATGTAGATCAAACCAGGTAAGTTATAGTAACTTTTTCCTGTGCTATTTCAAGAGAAACTTGTATTTTGGCAACGGTAAAATTTCCTGCACTTTGGGATACTGTGTAATTTTTTTGTAGGCATGTAGCTCTCTTTAGACTAAGTTTACAGTCATTTGCGTAGCTACGAAAGAAAACTGCTAGAAAAGTACATCGCTGTATAACAGTTGCTATTATAGAAATGATGGACACGAAACAAGTACATTAGAACCCAAACTGATGTAGATTGACAAGAGACCGTATTTCACCGGATACGTGACACCATTTTATCTCATTTTCGTCATTCCTCTCTATGGTTTGCTCAAAACGCTGGAGTCTTTTGTGTTGTAGATGTGTTATGCTGAGAAGTTTATTACCGATAGCCCACATCCCCTTCACACTCTAGGATGTTTATCAACAGAGGTGAGTAGTATATTTAATATATATATGCTAGCTAACGTACTTTCTCATCTTAAATCTCAAGAAATCGGAGTAGACAACGGAGACTAGTGTACAAATTACCTGCATGTATGTATATATGTATGTTTGTTTTTGGTTGAACTGTTTTTCAATTCTATGATTTACCTGTACAATAGATTTTTGTCTCCCTACAATTAAACCTGTTTACTCAAGGGCAACAAGTATATAGGTATACCAAGGCTTTCACTGTCGACCACTTCGGTGGCCTACAGCTTAGAGCCTCCGCCTCGTAGTCAGAAGACCCGGGGTCAACCCCGCCATACTTGAATGTCGAAAACTTGTTGCTACCTGGTTTGGAGCACAGCACTGAAGGTTACAGCAAGGGAACATAACTGGTTTGCCCGGTGTCAGTATAATGTGAGTAGGTGGGGTGTCATGTCTGGTGTCTTCGGGATGGTACTTTAATGACGACAGCGCTTTGGCGGCATGGACTCGCCCCGTTGTAAACGGGCACAGGATATGTTCACGCACATAATGACTTTTCGCTGTCATATCACTGAAAAATAGTACGATGTAAAACCCAAAGCAAACATACGTACATACTGAAGTGACTTTGGCGTATCTTCTTGAGTGAAGCTTTGTAGTTTACATAATCACATTAGCTGTGATTACCCAGGCTTAACGTTAATCAGGAATTAAATAGTTGGCGGAATAGTTTGGATTCACTCTTCTTAATAGCTCTATTATTGTTAAATAAAGTTAATGGGAATTAAAACATTAAGATGACTCCAATGATATTTCCACTGACATTGATTGAAGATTACTTCATTTTTTGATTTCTTTCCCTTAATATTTGCGGTGTATTTATCTTAGATGGCTTGGTCAATCGTGTCATAATTCAGTGCTAAGGATTGCAAATCGCTAAGTAATAATCGAGAATGTATTATTATATGACCAAGTACATGCATGTATGCATTTTTATGGAGTCCATTCGTGTCACGTAAGGAAAAAATTGGGAATGAAAAAAAAGTCGAAATTTCGATTTTTTTCTCTAAATTTCCTCTTTATTTAGGCGAAATTACCCCAATTTTTTTCTTCACCGTAAGACTGATGGGCTTCGTACATTTCTATATCAATCTGTGTATTATAGTTTAGCTGAATACTCAGTTGAGGAGATCTGTATAATTGTTTGGCTTTGAGAAATCCTGTCTGAATTAACGAATAATTAAATAAATTTAAAGACTGAATTTAACATTAAAGAACTTGTGCACGTGTTTTGCTTGTAGATCTGTCACGTGATCGATTCCGGTGCTCAGTCGCTCTTGGGGAAACGATCTGATGGCGTCATGAGGTCTAAACGTGTTACACATTTGTGTCAGTCATGTTGCAATACTGCGGGATGTAATGTGGAGCTATGTGACAGCGATGAGGTAAATATGGCGTGTGGCCAATTTGGGTCACCAATTGGCCACACGAGCCACAACGAGTGTCTTTAGGGAAATTATTGTTACCAAGGCTACACAAGTAAAGGCCACGTTTGAAAGATGAGCACCTTAGCCACTCAACCAGTTGATTTGTTGAATAAGACACTGGCTGTGTTATCAAACGACAAAAGGAAATGTTTCAGGTGTCAACGATCTCAAGACCGTCGGAGAGAACAACTAACCCAACTTCGTATACAACATCCATGTACTTGTCAACGACAACGCATCCGCCAACAACCCACCCGCCAACAACGCCTTCAAGTGAGTACAAGAACCTTTTCGCCTTACCGACATGGCCTCTGGTATTGAACGGTAAACGCTTCAGGTGTCGATAACTTTTACGTGACACTGATTGGCTTTAATCGGTACGAAATGAATACAACCGCTGCTCTATGTCAAGCCTCTCAGAGCTGAGAGACGTAACATGTATGTTGTAGTTGCATTTCGAACTTCCTGTCTGTTGTGTTTACACGGCTGTGCTCTGGAATCCCGGTAGCGCGACGTTTTGCGGAAATATTATACATCCTCGTTTTAAGTGTACATCAAGGCAGGAAACTCCCTTTCATGATTTCTTGGTACAGGCATTTTGGGAAAAACATAGTACGGGTGGAGAAAACATTAAAAATTACGTGAAGTTTAAGTGAAAGAGATTGAAAAGTAAGTGATAAATATGGCCATAAATATTTTTTCGACTATACAAGGGAAAAGAGAACACAAAAATGATGCCAAACATTTTGCAATATGTGTAATTTATTCGATGCAATTTTCCAATAAAATGTCCGTTAAATATTTTTTGCCATTTGAATATTCAATCAGTGACAAACGGTTTTCCAAGCATGCAAAAATTAGCCAATGTTCCCATTAACTTGTCAGCTGATGATGTCTTTCAACTCCGGCTGGTGGATGGGAGCTCATATAATAAGGGACGGGTGGAACTGTATCTTCCGAGCCAATGGGGCACGGTTTGTGACAACAGATTTGATGACAATACGGCTTCGGTGGTCTGCCATATGTTGGGATACCCCAGGTAATTTTTATTGTTGTAAACAAATATGAACGGTCCACTCCATGCTGTTTGTACCGTTTGTTTTGTCTGGCATGTACATGTACACCTTTTGGCCGAGTGCTGAAACGTGCTTGCTTAAAAGAATGACTCAGGCGCCTCTCTCCAATGCGGTCGCTGTGAGTTCAAGTTCAGCTCATGCTGGCTTCCACTCGGCACTGAATGGGAAGGCCCGTCAGCAACCTGGGGATCGATAGTTGTGGGTTTCGCCCAGTTTCCTCCTACCCTAATGGTGGCCGTCGTCGTATAAGTGAAATATTCTTGAGCCAGCGTAAAACATCATTCTAATAAATACTTTACGAATAATAAACCAAGATGAGACCGGATTTCACGAGTTACGGTCCACCATTTGCCAACTAACACATGGTCGTTGCATATATTTTTCCTGTTATCTGAACGTGTGCCTACTTAAGTTTATTACTATGAGATAGGGTTAGGGTTAGGGTTAGTTAGTTGTGCCCGCTCAGATATTTAAAGCAATAATGAACTTTCATGTACACAGATTTTGTCCATACAGCTCCTGCTAAAGTATTGCAGTATCCAACTCCTCTGAAATATCTTTTTATATTATCTAAATATTTACATGCTTAATAGTAATGACAGTCTGATTATTTTTTTTCTCTTTCTTTTATTCTTGGAAATGGAAGGAGATGGAAAGGGAATATTTTGGATTCGGGTTCTAGTTTCTTTTGTCGATCTGATTTTACTGTTGTATAACGCCATACTGAAGACTCGTATTTGTTTTGTTTTCCGCAACTGTCTATCCACCTCGGCGACGGAGGCCCTCGTTGTTTTTTTAGCTTATTTGTCATGTTGGCTTCTTTCTTTTGATTTTCTCAAGAATTGGGGCTAAGGCATGGAGTAAAGCTCATTTTGGTCAGGGAAAGGGGCCCATTTGGTTGGACAACGTTCATTGTGAGGGACATGAAAACAGCCTTCTGGACTGTTCACATCGACCTTTGGGAGATTCCAGCTGCGACCATTCGGAAGATGCCGGAGTGACTTGCTGTATGAGTTCCGTTAAACATCCCCACATCATCAGTTGTGAACCGTAAACCGTTTTTGCAAGGGCTTACACTCCGATGAAATAAACAGATAAATACCCAACGTTGTTAAATGTAGTTAAAATTATCCGTACAGATACCTTTTCCTTAATGTTTCTATATTTTACCATTGAACTGGATGTTGTTAAAATACAAAAAAAACGCGGGTGAAGGAATTTTTCAGATACGCTTTGAACTCGTCTTTCATATGTCAAATACTTTAAATTTATATATATATATATATATATATATATATATATATATATATATATATATATATATATATATATATATATATATATATATATATATATATATATATATGTATGTATATGTGTGTGTGTGTGTGGGTGTGTATGTGTGGGTGGGTGTATGTGTGGGTGGGTGTATGTATGAATGTGTGTATGAATGTATGTATATATGTTGGGGGTTTTACCTCGTCATATCACGCATAGGATTTATTAAGCGTATGCACAAATACTGAGTCTTCTTGTGCCGGGCGAGTCGCATGTTCTGTCGAGAAAGGTGATATTTCTGTACGCGAGCTGCAGTTTTCGGCATGGAACAACACAGCTTTTCTGCACGAAATGAACACTGGAACGGTTAGAAATCCTATCCCTCTGGTGAAAGAAACACTGTAGAAAGCGAAAAAACTCAACAGTTTGTTTTGGCGTGGATGGAAGTTATTCTCCCCAGTGCAGAAATGGTGTGTGTTTGGGGGACAATTTAAAGGGCGTGGAACACATCAAGAAACGATTGTGGAAGACAAGAATTGCGGCAAATATTCAGACAGGCATCCCACTCTGCTTCGGACGGACGCCTGAGTATGTTTCACACTGACCAAGCAATTCGAAACAGCATCAATGCTAAGTGTCGAGGGAAGAAAGTCCCTAGTGGAAAATGGATGGGCATTTAGTACAACTGTACTTATAGTCTGTAATGAGGTTTGTACTTGAGGTTTATGTATAAAACCTATTGTTAAACACTTATACATGTATTTTCTGGAATTCTCCCTATTTCCTTATCTTTGTATACGCTACGTTTACGTTACTAAAACACTTTCGTCTGTTAGATTCTTTACTTAGTTACGGTTCTGTTATACTTAAAATCCTGGGTTTATAAATTCATCCATACTTTTTGTTTTATCACATTAAAAGACCAGTCTGAGTTATTTCAAAATTATAATCTGGACTAATGTAGAAATCCTGCTGAATGGTTCCACGGGAATCCGAACTTACCCAGGAGACACAAGTGAAGCTACATATATGTAAACGTTTGCATGTTGATCAGTACTCAAAGTACATATATTTAAAAGCTTGCACCAGTTTTCAATGATTACGGGCCAGTTACTCAAAAGTGTATTTAAAGTTGAGTCAGGCCTAAACCTTACTACCATCCTGGGCCTAGTACAATACTAATGGTATTTTAGTCCAGATCAGTGTTAATACAGGACTTACCTGTCAATGCACTTTTGAACAACTGGGCCCATTGTTAAAAATTTGTTTATTCTTGATAACAACATGTAAGTAAACTGACACTGGGACCTACATATATTTGAATCAGTTTTTGTTTGATAGCCTGCGAGTTAAGCAAATATACTACGCGATCACCAAACAGTATGCCCAAATATGTACTTCTATTTATTAGTTAGTCTAAACTGTGTTAAAAAAATAAAATTTTGAGCCATTCCAAGTTAACAGTAAAATATTGATATTTAAGCCAAGTAGGGTTAAATAAATCATTCAGAATTTAAATTCCCGTTAGGTCCACATAATTCATTTAAATTACGCTCAGCCTTTACATGTAAATCTTATATATCTGTTATACGACAGGAAGCTCTCACCTTGTATGCACACAAGTTGCGACATTCTGGTTGAGATTGAGGCCACAGTTAGAATCGACAATACTGTATCAATGTATGGATGTATGCTTTGGGTTTTACGTCATACTTAGCAATTTTTCAGTCGTGATGAAAAGGAGTTATTGATGTATGTACATACACTGTGTTTTCTTGTGGCAGGTTGAGCCCTTGCCGCCAAAGTGCTGCCGCCACTGAAGTATCATGCCGAAGTCACCAGACAATACACTCCATTGTACTGACGTCTGGTCAACAAGCCCTGACTCCTTGCTCTAACCCTTCTGTGTGAAGTGCCAAGCGAGGCAGCAACAAGTAAAGTCTTTGGTTTGACTTGACTCGGATTTGATCTCGGATCTCCCGACTGAGGCGAGTGTGCAATTGTATGTGCTCGCCTACACTAACGGAGATGTTATAAATAGTCGTAATGTTTTCAGTGATTAAAATAAAAGACAAGTTGGCACAATTAAACATACATACAGCTTCATAAAGAAAGGGGCCAGGCTAAATATTAGATTGTTGTTAGAGATATATCTACTTGATGGTTCTACGTGGTTATGCGAAAAGCGGAATTAGTTAGTTTGGGCTCACATCCAACATATTTAGGCAACTGTGTGAAATCCAATATTTTGACAATGGTGGAGTAGGGAAAGCATTCATGATGTTATATTAACGTTTTTCATACTGTGAAAAATTCAACATTTTACACAATGATTAGCGTGGTAAGTTAAAATTATATTATAATTAATACTTCTAGTAGGTGTGTTTTGCAATAACGACTTTACTGAAACTTCTCCCATAAACTTGACCATTTTGCGATGAGTGACAAATTTTCGAGTAAGGAGTTACACAACAATCACAAAGGAAACCAGAAGAAATTAGCACTAACACACTAAAAAGGCAACTTGTCAATAAACTTTTCATAATGACAGAAAGGCTCAATATGAGAAATTTAACTTACAAAGTTGTGTGAGAAAAAAGCACAAAACTGAATTCATGCATCATTTACTTATTCGCTTCGCCAATGTGTTTCTGGTTTCTGTTTGACAGGGCATATTCAGATGAAATTTGCTTATTTATTCATTTTTTTTTATTAAATTGGTCTTTTACTTATAGGTATTTTACTTATACAACGGCGGCTGGCATAATGGTTGGGAGGAAACCAGACAGAGGCGGAGGAAACCAAGGGCCATCCTCTGGCTGATCTGCCCACGTTGGGCCGAAGAGGAAGTCAGCATGAGCTGAATTTCAGCTCACCGCGACACAATGGTGAAAAGTTCCTGGGTCATTGCGCCGCGCTGGCGCGCTAACCACCTCAGCCACGGCGGCCTCGACGAAATTTGCATTAAGGAATGAAATATAGGACGAATATATTACTAACACTGTAAGTGAGAAACATATAGAGTCGTCTGGATCGCGTTTGCACGATGAGTATGTATGACACATAAGAGTGTCTTTGAAACGCCCACGTCTATTTTAAACCAGTAAGTAGATACTGAGATCCAAAAGTCCCCGGATGTTTGATCGGAACACGCTAAAACTAATTCATTTTCTTTATAGGGAGAAAAAAAATCCCACATTTTTGATTTACTAGAAATAAATTAAATATTTTCTATTAAATGACATCTTTCCTTTAATTAAAAATAGGTTTTCATTCTATTAATATCCTAAATGTATGGGTGCCTCCATGGCTCAGTTGGTTAACGCTAGCGCAGCGTAATGACCCAGGATCCTCTCGCCAATGCGGTCGCTGTGAGCTGAAGTTCAACTCATCCTGGCTTCCTCTCCCACCGTACGTGGGAAGGTCTGCCAGCAACCTGCGGGTGGTCGTGGGTTTTCACAGGGCTCTGCTCGGTTTCCTCCCAACGCAATGCAGGTCGCCGTCGTATCAGTGAAATGTTATTGAGTACGGCGTAAAACACCAATCAAATAAATAAATTAATTAATTAAATGTATGTTACACGAAAACATCCTGTGCGTTGTACACATTTTTGCACCTATCAGAATAAAACTAAAACATAGCGAATTTTGTGTGAATACATGTAACTGAAATATATTTTTGTTGTCAAGAAATGAAAAAAAATACCATAAATAAGAAGAGGGTTCGAAGCAGTCATTTTTTCGAACGTGCTTGGTATTTCTATAAAGACTTTTAATCTGGAATTCTAACAAACCCATGTGATAAGCCATTTTAGAGCAGCCGCATACACAATGTGGCTTCAATTGTGTCTTATGAATGTATGGATAACAGACCAAACACGGATCGCGTGACGTCAGCGGAAACAGCTGCGCTCTCGGTTTATAGAAATAACTTGCGCCTGATTGGTTAAAATTGATGACAGGGTGTGTTATACTCAGGTTATGCAACATCACAAAAATAAAAATTACTATGTTTTAATTAAGATTTATACATGGTACTTTATCGATTGACATATACATTTGGTGCAGTGTTGTCACTTCTTTACAGATCAAAGATTGTGTTTCAGTTTGAGTGAGATATTGCTCATCTTGTCCAAACAAACACAAATGATCTATTTCACGGTTCAGAAGCTATCAGAGCCAACACTGAAATCTAGGTTTTATATCATACTTGTAAAATACACACAGCAAATAATAATAATAAAAAAAATTAATTTTGATAAGCACATGTGAAAATCACACTGTCATGTCCTTTCTCGGTTACTATCTTATAGCATATGTTGTGTTTCTTTTACCAACTATCTTATCTCAGATACACCCAACAACTTTAATTCTTGTATTCATTCGGCACCTCACAGACAAAAAAGCTTTGAAACTTGTTCACGTTTCTCAAAAAAAAAATAGTCAAAAAAAAACAATAATGCGCAAATGAAGATAATTTAGCCATAATGATGAATCACGCACACAAATAGCGATGATTAAACGACGTGAAAGCACATACCGTATCGTTCATCGATCGTGGTTGGCTGATTTTTTGGTGGCCTAAAATTTGTCTTCACGCAGTCCATCGACATCGTCCTTCATTATCACCGTAAAGCGGATCGCAACAAAGATCAACAAAATGGTGTACTTACAGTACTTACTTCATGGTAGACAAAATGGAATCGACTAGCGCTCATTTACGAGCCGATACGTGTCTTAGATATTAATATGAAAATCCGTTATATAAAATGTCGTTAGGAGCAGCAGAGGTTACTCGTGAAAAGCCAAATCAGGTTTACCCATATGATAGGTTGTCGATGTGGGTGAATGGCAGAAAAAATGGAGAATCTCAAGATGCTAGTTTTGGTGGCATTAGGTAAGTCATTTCAGGTTTTTTTAAGTTGTTTTGGTCTTGTACGTCTAGTGCCATATTAATAAGAAATCTATATTTCAGACCGAGTCATACAGGACATATATTAATAGAAGAAAAGAAGCATGTAGGTTAGCCTATATCGCAGATTCCAAACACCGTAAATTGACGAGAGAATGATATCTTTATAGCGATTGGCCGTCTTTTATCAACAGACCAATAATCGGCATGTGAGGCATGCCGAGAATAGTTCAACCATTAGGCCACTGAAGAGTCATTAGGTGTATATCCTATGTCGAGCCGCCATGCCGCCAAAGTGCTGCCGTCATTGAAGTATCATGCCGAAAACACCAGGCATGACACCCCATACGTCACATTATACTGACACCGGGCCAGCCAGTCCTGTTCCTTACCCTAACCTTTCAGTGCTGAGCGCCAAGGAAGGCAGCAGCTAGTACAGTTTTTAAAGTCTTCAGTATGACTGAGCAGTTAGGACGAAATTTTCACATTTCCATTTTAATGTATGTATTTCCCTACACTACAAAAATTAATCTGTAGTATTTTACAGAAAGTCTCTTATGTGAGTGACGCTAGAATATATTCTCTTCTTTTATCTCTTCTTTATCTCTCCTGTTCATACTGCTCTGTTTTTGCTCTATCTGCCAGGTTCATACTGGACTGTTTTCTCTATCTGTCTGATTCACACTGGTCAATTTCCTCTATCTTCCTTTATATACCCGGTTTATATTGACATGCTCCCTAAATCTGCCCGATCTATGTACCGATTTCTTTCCTCAGTTTGTCTGGTTGTTCTCTTTCTGTTTCCACTAACTGTCCGGTTCATACTGGCTTTGGTACCTTTATATGCCCGGTTTATATTGGCATGCTCCCTAAATCTGCCCGATCTATGTACCGATTTCTTTCCTCAGTTTGTCGGGTTGTTCTCTTTCTGTTTCCACTAACTGTCCGGTTCATACTGGCTTTGGTACCTTTATATGCCCGGTTTATATTGGCATGCTCCCTAAATCTGCCCGATCTATGTACCGATTTCTTTCCTCAGTTTGTCGGCTTGTTCTCTTTCTGTTTCCACTAACTGTCCGGTTCATACTGGCTTTGGTACCTTTATATGCCCGGTTTATATTGGCATGCTCCCTAAATCTGCCCGATCTATGTACCGATTTCTTTCCTCAGTTTGTCGGGTTGTTCTCTTTCTGTTTCCACTAACTGTCCGGTTCATACTCACTTGGTACCTTTATATGCCCGGTTCATACATCTACAATGTTTATACTTGTCTCTTTCCACTATCTGTTCTGTTCATTCTCTATCTGTCAGCCTCACTCTAGTCTGTTTCCTCTATCTGTCCGGCTCATGCCGATTTCTTTCCTCAATCTGTCTGGTTGTTACTCGTCTGTTTCCTCTATCTGTCCGGCTCATGCCGATTTCTTTCCTCAATCTGTCCAGTTGTTACTCGTCTGTTTCCTCTATCTGTCCGGCTCATGCCGATTTCTTTCCTCAATCTGTCTGGTTGTTACTCGTCTGTTTCCTCTATCTGTCCGGCTCATTCCGGTTTCTTTCCTCAATCTGTCTGGTTGTTACTCGTCTGTTTCCTCTATCTGTCCGGCGCATGCCGATTTCTTTCCTCAATCTGTCTGGTTGTTACTCGTCTGTTTCCTCTATCTGTCCGGCTCATGCCGATTTCTTTCCTCAATCTGTCTGGTTGTTACTCGTCTGTTTCCTCTATCTGTCCGGCGCATGCCGATTTCTTTCCTCAATCTGTCTGGTTGTTACTCGTCTGTTTCCTTTATCTGTCCGGCGCATGCCGATTTCTTTCCTCAATCTGTCTGGTTGTTACTCGTCTGTTTCCTCTATCCATCGGCCTCATTCCGGCCTGTTTCCTTCATATGCCCGGTTTATGCTCTTCTGTTTCCTCTATCTCTCTTGTTCGTACTGTTCTGTTTTTGCTCTTACTGCTCAGTTCATACTGGACTGTTTCCATTATCTGTTCGATTAATACTTGTCTCTTTGCTCTATCTGCCTGATTGATATCTATTTGTTTTGTTTCGTTTGTTTGTTTGGGGTTTTTTTGTTTTCGTTTTCTATCTGCCCGCTCGTTACTGTCCTACAACTATATTTCCTCTATCTGTCCGGTTGACACTAACCTGTTTCCTTAATCTATCCAGTTGACATTGAACAGTTTCCGCTCTACGTCCTACTCCCTCCATCCATAAATCTGACATAAAAGAGACAAAAGTAATCCATCAGTGAAACCCATCTATTATTCAACAGTGACTTAAATGTAATGTTGTTTTTCATATACAGCTTGCTTCTGCGTGATCAGCGTACAGGGTATTGATGAGAGTGGTAAGTAGTAATGCGCCATCAAAATCGGTTACTGTGTAGGCCTATACGTACTAACAAATAGGTATGTATGGAAGAACGCCTCAAAGAAATCTTGGCCATTCCTGTGAGATTTGAATCCACCATCACGCCAACGAGCAAAACGTTCAGGTTAAATGAAAACACTTTCATTGTATTTCATTGTTTACTATAGGACAGAGTTCAAATCCAGTTCATGCTGTCTTCGTCTCCGGGCCAACGTGGGGAGGTCTTGCAACAACCTGCGGATAATCCTGAGTTTTCCTCGGGCTCTGCGCGCTTTCCTCCCACAATAATGCTGGCCGGCAATGAAATATTCTTGAATATAGCATAAAACACCAACCTTATAAATTATAAAAAATACGGTAAGACACATGGTTACTTCTTCCTACACTACTTTCCTACTCTCTGAAAGAAAGCACGCTAATGGTCATCTATAGCATCTGTGTCATGTTTTCATGAATAGTAGCGTACAATACAGATAACTGAATATTAGATTACACCCATCTGCAAAATTATTTAAATAACTTCAGCTGCATTCTGATATTCGAAAGTCACATCTGATTTTATTCCTCTGGCAAAAGGACTTAAAGTAGCTGAATAACATTTTTTTTATAAGAAATCGAACATATATATTTTCTCTGGTTGTCCCGATCATGCTGAATTCTTTTCTCTGTAGGGATGGGTAGGTTATAGATATACTGGCAAACTTACAAACAATGCAAACCTAGCCAGTCCTATTTTTCCAGCTTTGTACGGACCACGATGTTTGAGCTGTACAGGGCTACGTGACCCCTCGACCTGCCGGAAAACCGTCCAGTGTTGGGCGTCCGAGGTAAGAAACACTCTGGCTCGCCGATCAGCTTTAAAGGGTGGCAAATCTTGGAACTGATAAAACAGCAGTGCCTTCTACCTACATGAATAAAAATGGCAACTTTTTCAAAAATAATTAAAGCTGTCACGTTTTTACAGCGATACCAGTGGCCAAGTATCAAGGCCCAACTGAATGTCAAATCGCTATGAAAACGCTATGAAATTAATGCACTAAACTAATTTTCCACGATCGGAAAAATTTTGCAAACATCTGTTTACGAATAGTTGCTATCACCCATAACGACGAATAGTTCCATTTAACTGCTAAAGTACACAGACAATGGACAATTTTATAAATTCAGCCTGTGTATGTACAAACTGTAACAGTATTTACAAAAAACATGGACATGGACAGGCAACATGGAGAAAAAGCATGAAAAAATGAAAAAAAATCAACTGGGTTTGAACCCCACACTACCAGAAATCATATACAAAGCGTCCAGTGTTGAAGACCACCCTTAGTATTAGGCCTATTCGATCACCGCACATGGTTAAGTATGAACATTTCCGGTTGCTCGACATATGGTGTACAATCACCCCACTCTAGTGTCCCATCTGGTTTCCGTAGGCTCAAGTCAGGCGAGGACAGATTGCATGTAGCTGACAGGAAATGTTAGGACATTATAAAGATATAAATTTTTCGTTTAAATAGTGAGAAGGGATAAGCGGTGTTGTGTGTTGTTTTCTTAAAAAAAAGATCCCCATTTCAAAGCCATAGCGTACGGTTTTGTAGTTACTTTTCTGTGCGGCACCCTAAAGCCCCTCTCTTCCTTACGGGCATGTAAGGTCTAGACCTGAAAAGATACTGGAAACAGCGACATTTCTTTAACGGTTGAATTTGGCCTAATAATAGTTACATTTTCTGGGGCTCGTCATGACTCAAGGTACATATGTGAATAGAAATTGTTGGTATATCTGGTCAAGGTTTTGGACTTATATTCCTGATAGCGTGGGGGTATGGGAGAATGCCGTCGGAGTTGTTAAGATTTACCCATGATGCATTGCGAACAGGGCTGGCTTTACGTGCAAGATTGAAAATTGTTCGTTGATAACTGTGGAGAGGAGGGAGAGTTGTTCATTTCTCGGTCTGAGTGACAGGCGACCGATCTAGGGGGTAGGTTACCTGCAGCACACGTATAGCAATACACAGTTACCTCCAAAGTGTATGTTAAATGTACAGGGTTACAATTCTATTTCTGAAGCAGGATGGTGTCATGTAGCGAGAAAACTATAGATCGAAGCTCCAATCCATTGGCTCGGAGCAGAAACTACATGTCTTGGGTTACAATTTGGTGCAAGGTGAAAGTTTCAAACTACTATAGTTCTCGGCTTACAGGCCATTGAAATTACGTAACTGACAAGAATTTTTGACCTTAAATCGAAAA
Source organism: Liolophura sinensis (assembly GCF_032854445.1). Taxonomy (NCBI): domain Eukaryota; kingdom Metazoa; phylum Mollusca; class Polyplacophora; order Chitonida; family Chitonidae; genus Liolophura; species Liolophura sinensis. The sequence goes on along the minus strand of NC_088298.1, from coordinate 22,984,885 downwards.
GTTACACGGATATGCCAAATTACAGAGTGCTTGGCCACCTAATAATATTACAAATATTCATCAATAATTAATCATAGCCGATCTGGACATTCAGATAGGTAGAGCGCCCTGCTCTTTACGGTTTACAAGTACATTTTTAAGTCTTTGGCATGATCCGACCAGGGTTTGATCCCAGGCCTTCCGACTTCGAGGGGGACGCTCTAACCATTAGGTCACCAAAGCATTGATCGCCAGTTCAAAATGAAGCTCTAATTTGTCCAGCAAGGCCGGACAAATAATTTTACTCACCCCAGATATGTGAGTAAAATTATCGATAATAAGGTCATACCTTCAAACGTAACAACATCGACATGGAATTTATTAAGGAAATTTTGGATCAGAGAAATATTCAGTTCATTAAGTCTAAAGCAGGTGTAACCAAAAAAATGAGTGGTAACTTTCCAATTTTTTTGATATTTATTTATTTATTGGTTTATTTATTTGTTTATTTTTTATTGGTGTTTTCGGTTATCTACTCTACTTTCTAACCCTTTCTACTTTTCTCACGATAGCTATGCTACTCGGAGAGCTACATGCACGAGGATGGACACATGCTGTACGACTTTGGCTGTAAGATTGAGGACGTAAGTACTCTGTTATGTTTGCAAATGCTTGTGTATTATTTTATCACTTAGCTACAGTCGTGGCTGGTAGTTCAGTGTCAGGGCATAAAAGAAGTGTACTGGTCGGTTTGTATCCTGTACACATTTACGGCGACATTTAAGTCCGACAACTACATAGCTTTTCAGTGAAGCAGCATGCTAAATATATTAGCTTTAGGGCTAGTGCTGAAAACTACAGCTGAGACATTAGCTTTGGGGCTAGTGCTGAAAACTACAGCTGAGACATTAGCTTTGGGGCTAGTGCTGAAAACTACAGCTGGGACATTAGCTTTGGGGCTAGTGCTGAAAACTACAGCTGAGACATTAGCTTTGGGGCTAGTGCTGAAAACTGCAGCTGAGACATTAGCTTTGGGGCTAGTGCTGAAAACTACAGCTGAGACATTAGCTTTGGGGCTAGTGCTGAAAACTACAGCTGAGACATTAGCTTTGGGGCTAGTGCTGAAAACTACAGCTGAGACATAAACTTTGGGGCTAGTGCTGAAAACTACAGCTGAGACACTAACTTTGGGGCTAGTGCTGAAAACTACAGCTGAGACATTAGCTTTGGGGCTAGTGCTGAAAACTACAGCTGAGACATTAGCTTTGGGGCTAGTGCTGAAAACTACAGCTGAGACATAAACTTTTGCAACAGGATATCTGAAAAGAACTTGTTAGTGTGGATAATTGATAGAGGTTTCTTATCAATGTTCTGTGTCCATTATTTATTTATTTATTTGACTCGGGATTTACGACCTACATATTTTCAAGAATATTTCACATTTATGAAAAATCAAAACGTTGAAAAACAATGGAGGATATTGCATGCTTTGCAAATTTCTGAACACATGATCAGTAAGAAAAATATCTATTACAAAACAGACGCCTATTACTACTTGCGACAGACGTCGTTTTCCATTGCTAAGTGGTCCAGAAGTCCATTACCTAGAAGTATGCAACTTCCCGGTAGCTTTTCTCCAAACTACTAAACACTTTTCTTTAAACTCTAACACATTATGTGACGTATCTGCGCAGATATGTATTGTTCTCTCTGTTGCGCAGCTAACGTTTTAGAACGGCTGATGCATGATGGAATGCAAACGCGGTTGTGTTGAAATAGACTTTAAAAAATTACGATAACGGTGAGTTTTGTAAAAGGACGACCATGTTTTTGATAGTAATTGTTTTAGAGTTGCTTGGAAATGAAGAAATAATCATTGGGTTTAAAACTGCAACCCGACTATCATTATGGAAATCGTAGTTTTTATATACAGAGTTTCCGTTTCAAGCTGTGGCCAATTCTTGTAGTGGCCGATTACTTTAGATTTCCCATCAGTTCACACCTGGCATATTGCACCAGGTAGCGCGAGCTTCTACAGATGACGTAACATGTGTACCGTGCCGTGGGGACCAGCTGTAGGGAAGTTGCATACTGTCAGGTAATGGACTTCTTGTGGTACTCAGACGGTTTCGGGGAATAAACATGTTAGTATATGTGTTAACATTTCGTCAATGTAAACAGATCTGACGTTTAAATCTGAGGTATTGTTACGTATTGCTGCGTATATTGGGAACGGTGGGAAAAGTGGAACCCAACCAAAATGTTACTAAATATAAATGTGCAAACCACTGATTGATTGATTGATTGATTGATTGATTGATTGATTGATTGATTGATTGATTGATTGATTGATTGATTGATTGATTGATTTATTGATTGATTGATTGATTTTGTTGTTGTTTGTACGATGACTATTATTCCCATGAGTGGAGCCAACCCGACTGCCAGGGTTAAACCACCGACCTGTGGCTAGTTACTGACAGACTTTCCCACGGACATTCGAGTGTCGTCGATCGCTTATTATCACCTTACATTGAGACTGGAAAAATCCACAAATCCCTGTCTCTCTTCACAAATGAAAATTCTGTACTCGTTTTCTTTTTCTTCAAGGAATGCACCTTACTTCAGCAATCGCGTCATCCCCAGAAACGATTAGACATAACGGTGGATTTGTGTGAGGAATGTTGTCATGGCGACCTTTGCAACATGGACACCTGTGTAAACAGTACAGGTAAACAACTGTCTGATGTTTGATATCATAAATATGAAAATAAGTTTTTTTGACCGTTTTACTGGGCACTCCGAATGTCTATTAGCGTAGCCTCGTATCAAAGATCGATCCCCGCACCTTCGCGTATTCGATTTCCAGTAACTAGGTGGCACTGGTCTTTAAAAGAATATACTGGAGATATTTGGCAAAGAATCCAGTCTCGCTGATCAAATCATGTTTCCTGTATTTACCAAGGATGACTTAAATTCTAGCTTTTCAACAAATATAAGCTTGTACCTTTCGTATTTAGACTGTTAAAATGATTCTCAAGTTTAAAAAGCCAAAATGTTACCCCCTTTACAAGTCTGAGAGGTTATATTTAACGATTTTGAACATTAACACGTGCAGGAAAATGGCTGATATTTTTTGAAAGGTAATTTTGTGGGTCTTTCAAAAAGACAGCAAATATTCGAAACATTAACGACTTTTTTCCAACGATTTCCGGTATAGCCTTCTTAACATAGAAAATGTGATCTGCAACAGTAGCGTCATATGTTAGATGAAGAGGCAAACAGGCCAGGTGATGGGGCTTGATATTTGACAAGTTCTGCTTATAATTAGTATAATTGAAAATACAGACACAGAAGGCTTGGCATGTTATTCCTGCGCAGTGGAGGGGAATCCCCATGACTGTCACACTATCACCAGATGTAGATCAAACCAGGTAAGTTATAGTAACTTTTTCATATGCTATTTCAAGAGAAACAGTGGTTTTTTTTTGCCAACGGTAACATTTGCTGCACTTTGGGCTTCAGTCTGTTTTTCTGTAGGCATGTAGCTCTCTTTAGACTAAGTTTACAGTCATTTGCGTAGCTACGAAAGAAAACTGCTGGAAAAGTACAACGCTGTATAATTGTTGCTATTTTGTATAAATGATGGACACGAAACAAGTACAATAGAACCCTAACTTAGGTTGATTGACAAGGGGCAGTACTTCACCGGATACGTGAGACCATTTTATCTCATTTTCGTCATTCCTCTCCATGGTTTGCTCAAAACGCTGGAGTCTTTTGTGTTGTAGATGTGTTATGCTGAGAAGTTTATTACCGATAGCCCACATCCCCTTCACACTCTGGGATGTCTATCAACAGAGGTGAGTAGTATATTTAATATATATATGCTAGCTAACGTACTTTCTCATCTTAAATCTCCAGAAATCGGAGTAGACAACGGAGACTAGTGTACAAATTACCTGCATGTATTATATATGTATGTTTGTTTTTGGTTTGACCTCGAACTGTACAATTTTTGCAGTTGTATGACTTACCTATACAACAGATTTTTGTCTTCCTACAATTAAACCTGTTTACTGAAGGGCAACAAGTATATAGGTATACCGCCGACTGCTTCGGTGGCCTGTAGCTTAGAGCGTCCACCTCGTAGTCAGAAGACCCGGGATCAATCCCGCCATACTTAAGATTCGAAAACTTGTTGCTACGTGGTTTGGCGCACAGCACTGAAGGTGACAGCAAGGGAACAGAACTGGTTTGCCCGGTGTCAGTATAATGTGAGTAGGGGAGGTGTCATGTCTGGTGTCTTCGGGATGGTACTTTAATGACGACAGCGCTTTGGCGGCATGGACTCGCCCCGTTGTTCAAGGGCACAGCATATGTTCACGCAAATAATGACTTTTCGTCGTCATATCACTGAAAAATAGTACGATGTAAAACCCGAAGCAAACATACGTACATACTGAAGTGACTTTGGGGTATCTTCTTGAGTGAAGCTTTGTAGTTTACATAATCACATTAGCTGTGATTATCCAGGCTTAACGTTAATCAGGCATTAAATAGTTGGCGGAATACTTTGGATTCACTCTTCTTAATAGCTCTATTATTGTTAAATAAAGTTAATGGGAATTAAAGCATTGAGACGATTCCAATGATATTTCTACTGACATCCATTGAAGATTACTTCATTCTTTGATTTCTTTCCCTTAATATTTGCGGTGTATTTATCGTAGATGGCTTGGTCAATCGTGTCATAATTCAGTGCTAAGGATTGCAAATCGCTAAGTAATAATCGAGAATGTATTATTATATGACCAAGTACATGCATATATGCATTTTTATGGAGTCCATTAGTGTCACGTAAGGAAAAAATTGGGAATGAAAAAAAGTCGAAATTTCGATTTTTTTCTCGAAATTTCCTCTTTATTTAGGCGAAATTACCCCAGTTTTTTTCTTCACCGTGAGACTGATGGGCTTCGTACATTTCTATATCAATCTGTGTATTATAGTTTAGCTGAATACTCAGTTGAGGAGATCTGTATAATTGTTTGGCTTTGAGAAATCCTGTCTGAATTAACGAATAATTAAATAAATTTAAAGACTGAATTTAACTTTAAAGAACTTGTGCACGTGTTTTGCTTGTAGATCTGTCACGTGATCAATTCCGGTGCTCAGTCGCTCTTGGGGAAACGATCTGATAGCGTCATGAGGTCTAAACGTGTTACACATTTGTGTCAGTCATGTTGCAATACTGCGGGATGTAATGTGGAGCTATGTGACAGCGATGAGGTAAATATGGCGACGGTGGAAGGTATTTACGGACATTATTGATCTTCCTTTTCTTGGTGATTGACCTAGGTTTCTATAAAAGTAACCAGGTAAACACGAACTCTGTAGAAACCTCGGCGCAAACAATGACCCGTTTGGTGGATGAGTAACGTGTCAAAGTGGTGATGTAAACGTGGTGACGGTGGAAGTTTTTATACAAAAGCTCTTCCGTTTAGCTCTGTAAATGTGGCGAAGTTGTAAACCTTTACGAAGGCATTTTTTATTGAAACATTGTTCCGTTGTGTGGGCTGGTGACTGGTATAGCTCTTTGGATGTAGTGATGTAAACACTGCGAGTGTGTAAGCTTTTATTGAAACATTGTTCCGTTTTTGTTGGCTGGTAACTGGTATAGCTCTCTGAATGTAGTGATGTAAACACTGCGAGTGTGGAGGTTTTGACTGAGACATTGTTCCGTTTTTGTTGGCTGGTAACTGGTATAGCGCTATGAACGCAGTGATGTAAACACAGCGAGTGTGGAGGCTTTGCCTGAGACATTGTTCCGTGTTTGTTGGCTGGTAACTGGTATAGCTCTATGAACGCAGTGATGTAAACACGGCGAGTGTGGAGGTTTTGACTGAGACATTGTTCCGTGTTTGTTGGCTGGTAGCTGGTATAGCTCTATGAACGCAGTGATGTAAACACTGCGAGTGTGGAGGTTTTGACTGAGGCATTGTTCCGTTTTTGTTGGCTGGTAACTGGTATAGCTCTATGAACGCAGTGATGTAAACACGGCGAGTGTGGAGGTTTTGACTGAGACATTGTTCCGTGTTTGTTGGCTGGTAGCTGGTATAGCTCTATGAACGCAGTGATGTAAACACGGCGAGTGTGGAGGTTTTGACTGAGGCATTGTTCCGTGTTTGTTGGCTGGTAACTGGTATAGCTCTATGAATGCAGTGATGTAAACACGGCCAGTGTGGCGGTTTTGACTGAGGCATTGTTCCGTGTTTGTTGGCTGGTAACTGGTATAGCTCTATGAACGCAGTGATGTAAACACGGAGAGTGTGGAGGTTTTGACTGAGACATTGTTCCGTGTTTGTGGGCTGGTGACTGGTATATCTCTATGAACGCAGTGATGTAAACACGGCGAGTGTGGAGGTTTTGACTGAAGCATTGTTCCGTGTTTGTTGGCTGGTAACTGGTATAGCTCTATGAATGCAGTGATGTAAACACGGCGAGTGTGGAGGTTTTGACTGAGGCATTGTTCCGTGTTTGTTGGCTAGTAACTGGTATAGCTCTATGAATGCAGTGATGTAAACACAGCGAGTGTGGAGGTTTTGACTGAGACATTGTTCCGTGTTTGTTGGCTGGTGACTGGTATAGCGCTATGAACGCAGTGATGTAAACACTGCGAGTGTGGAGGTTTTGACTGAGGCATAGTTCCGTGTTTGTTGCTGGTAACTGGTATAGCTCTATGAACGCAATGATGTAAACACGGCGAGTGTGGAGGTTTTGACTGAGGCATTGTTCCGTGTTTGTGGGCTGGCAACTGGTATAGCTGTATGGACGCAGTGATGTAAACACGGCGAGTGTGGAGGTTTTGACTGAGACATTGTTCCGTGTTTGTTGGCTGGTAACTGGTATAGCTCTATGAACGCAGTGATGTAAACACGGCGAGTGTGGAGGTTTTGACTGAGGCATTGTTCCGTGTTTGTTGGCTGGTAACTGGTATAGCTCTATGAACGCAGTGATGTAAACACGGCGAGTGTGAAGGTTTTGACTGAGACATTGTTCCGTTTTTGTTGGCTGGTCACTGGTATAGCTCTATGAACGCAGTGATGTAAACACGGCGAGTGTGGAGGTTTTGACCGAGACATTGTTCCGTGTTTGTTGGCTGGTAACTGGTATAGCGCTATGAATGCAGTGATGTAAACACGGCGAGTGTGGAGGTTTTGACTGAGGCATTGTTCCGTGTTTGTTGGCTGGTAACTGGTATAACTCTATGAACGCAGTGATGTAAACACGGCGAGTGTGGAGGTTTTGACTGAGGCATTGTTCCGTGTTTGTTGGCTGGTAACTGGTATAGCTCTATGAACGCAGTGATGTAAACACGGCGAGTGTGGAGGTTTTGACTGAGGCATTGTTCCGTGTTTGTTGGCTGGTAACTGGTATAGCTCTATGAACGCAGTGATGTAAACACGGCGAGTGTGGAAGTTTTGATTGAAACATTGTTCCGTCTCCAAGATGAACATTTTGGCGATGAAGTCGTTCCCTTTCGATGAGGAATTAACCTGTATCCATGTGAAAGTGGTGAGGTAAATATGACGAACATGGGATTTTTTTTGTTCGAATCCCTTTTTGCGCATATGTAATGTATCGAAAGAGACATCTGTATACCAGTCGTCATCTAAAATGGACGTTTCAGTGCAATAATCGCAAGACCAATCCTAAAAATGTCGTTCAACACAAACCACGAAAGAATAAAGAAAATATATTAAGTACGAAAACAGAACAAAATCATACAAAGAGGAAAAGTTTCAGTGATGTTGGAAAGACGTAAGGAATCTTCTTATCTATGTTGCGTTTCTATTGCAATTTTTCATATATCAGACGCGGCGATGTATTGCGGCACGATGAATACACAGATCCCAGCCCTGGGTTAAGCGGAATCAGACACAGTTATGTAGGATAGGGCCAGAGATTCTGGGTTGTCTGTACACACGTACTGACCACTTACAACAGAATTATACTCAGCGTAAAACTTAAGAAGCTGACATTGAAATCGGTTGAAGGAATAGACTTGACATTTTAGATTTTGCAGTAATATTAGTAACTTTTGATGTTGATTGAAATAGGCAACTAAAACACAGGGTTTCACATATGATGCAGTTTCCTTCGGTATACTGCTGTCCAGGTAGGTAGGTCCAGGTAACGTGCCATCGGCAGAGTCTGTGGGTGCTTTAAATCCATCAAAGGTGGATATATGTCTTTCACAACCTTTGCAATATATGTGGTAAAGTTGTGTAGTAAATGTGGCCATTTGAGTGACATAATGATACCGGTTTTGGTGCTTGTGGTTGACATGTTTACATAGTGAAAATGTGACATTTATTACGTAAACGTGTCACATGTCACCTGTTTACTATAGTATACATTTTTACATGTTTTGAACAAATTACATTATTTTGAGTACAAAATATAATACGTACACTATAATGACGTCTCTTAGTTACTAAACATATGTTTTTCTTAAATAAAAACTTATTTTTAGTGTGTAAATGTTGCGAATGTGAAGACTTTGGAATAACTGTTCAATATTTTGGGAATGCGAATAGACCTTTCTGAACTGTCAAATCATGATCAGGCAAATGACCAATCATAGGGATTATTGTTGCAAATAGGCCAACCAGATGCCCAACACATTAATTACAAATGTTTAATCATGACCTCACACTTGCTTTCATCAGGAAATGGAATGAAAACCAACGTTGTCAGATCTTAGGTGTTGGATTCATCCGTTGGTCATGTTAAAATTATTGTTATGTGTAAACTGTGTGGGTTGTACCACAATTAGGTACAGCAGTGCCAACGTTAACGTTAAGCTGACATACTCAGATGTGCACAGTGTACTATACTATTATTTCTTTATCTGAGAAAATTTATTTGAATCGTACGATTATGGGATCAGGTTTATGGCTGGAAGAAGCACCATGGTCAACCCGTCGGATTTTAGTAAGTTACTATTGGTTATATGCATACCATACTCAGTTAAGACACGTGGTCCGTAAGAAGCGTTACCGTGCGCAAACGGCCATACAAGCATGTTTAGGCTAATATTGTCACCAAGGCCAAGCAAGCGTTTTTAGGCCAATCATTGTCACCAAGGCCACACAGGCGGTTTTAGGCCAATCATTGTCACCAAGGCCACACAGGCGGTTTTAGGCCAATTATTGTCACCAAGGCCACACAGGCGGTTTTAGGCCAATTATTGTCACCAAGGCCACACAGGCGGTTTTAGGCCAATCATTGTCACCAAGGCCACACAGGCGGTTTTAGGCCAATCATTGTCACAAAGGCCACACAGGCGGTTTTAGGCCAATTATTGTCACCAAGGCCACACAGGCGGTTTTAGGCCAATTATTGTCACCAAGGCCACACAGGCGGTTTTAGGCCAATTATTGTCACCAAGGCCACACAGGCGGTTTTAGGCCAATCATTGTCACCAAGGCCACACAGGCGGTTTTAGGCCAATTATTGTCACCAAGGCCACACAGGCGGTTTTAGGCCAATCATTGTCACCAAGGCCACACAGGCGGTTTTAGGCCAATTATTGTCACCAAGGCCACACAGGCGGTTTTAGGCCAATTATTGTCACCAAATCCACAGGAGCGTCTTTAGGCCAATTTGGGTCATTAAGGCCACATGAGCCACAGCGAGTGTCTTCAGGCAAGTTATTGTCACCAAAGCTACACAAGTAAAGGCCACGTTTGAAAGATGAGCACCTTAGCCACTACACCAATTGATTTGTTGAAAAGACATAGGCTGTGTTACCAAACGACAAAAGAAAATATTTCAGGTGTCAACGATCTCAAGGCCGTCGGAGAGAACTACTAACCCAATTTCGTACACAACATCCATGTATGTGTCAACCACAACGCATCCGCCAACAACGACTTCAAGTGAGTACAAGCACCTTTTCGCCTTACCGACATTGCGTCTGGTATTGAACGGTTAACACTTCGGGCATCAACATCTTTTACGTGACACTGATTGGCTTTAATCGGTACGAAATGAATACAACCACTGCTCTGTATCAAGCCTCTCAGAGTTGAGAGACGTAACGTATATATTGTTGTATTCCGAACTTTCTGTCTGTTGTGTTTACACTTTGGGAAAAACATAGTACGGGTAGAAAAAACATTAAAAATTACATGAAGTTTAAGTGAAAGAGTTTGAAAAGTTAGTGATAAATATGGACTATACAAAAATATATATTTTTTCGACTTTTCAAGGGAACAGAGAACATAGAAATGATGCCAAAATCAGATGAAAAAGCGTCAAAACTTATTTGAAAATATAGTCTTTAACCTTTGTTTTGATTTTTTTTCTGGAGAACAGGGTATTTGAACCTATTTTTGTATGGTGGGTATTAGGGACCACCTTGTGGTACTTATCGTCGTTACATAGTGATGTTTTTATCTAATAATGAATCCAGTAAATTTCTTTGAATGACAAACAAATTAGACAAACACGATATATACCAAGAGTTAAAATAGGAATTGGCTATTTGATTCTGATGCGCATTATTTTGCAATATATGTAGTTTATTCGGAACGATTTTCCAATAAAATTTCCATTAAACATTTAATGAAATTTGGATGTTCAATCAGTGGTAGACGGTTTTCCATGCATGCAAAAGTTAGTTTAAGTTCCCATTAATTTGTCAGTTGATGATGTCTTTCAAATCCGGCTGGTGGGTGGGGGCTCACCACGTGAGGGACGGGTGGAACTGTATCTTCCTAGCCAATGGGGCACAGTTTGTGACGACAGATTTGATGACAATGCCGCTGCGGTGATCTGCCATACCTTGGGATATCCCAGGTAATTTTTTATTGTCGAAAACAACTCTAAACGTTCCACTCCTTGCTGTTTGTATCGTTTGTTTTGTCTGCTATGTACATATACACGTTTTACAATGTACACTTTCATGCCCTTTGGTATATATATTTATTTTATAAGTTGGCATGGGTCTCCCTGGCCGAGTGCTGAAACATGCTTCCTTAAAAGAATGACTCAGGCGCCTCTCTCCAGTACGGTAGCTGTGAGCTGAAGTTCAGCTCATGTTGATTTCCACTCCGCACTACGTGGGAAGGCCGGTCAGCAACCTACGGATGGTTGTGGGTTTCCCCTAGGCTTTGTCCGGTTTCCTCCTACCCTAATGCTGGCAACCGTCATATAAGTGAAATATTCTTGAGCACGGCGTATAACATCATTCTGATAAATAAATAAATAAATAAATATAAATTGATAAGAGATCGGCCTTTATGGTCGACCATTTGTCAACTAACACATGGTCGTTGCTGCTCTGGTTTTACCCTCCATGATGTATTTTATATTCTGTTTGCTTAACGGTTGAGTAAACTGTATTATTGCACCTAATAGAGTCATTCTTGTATTCCATATACTCGAATCACCCTGTCTGACGGTTTGTCTATCTGTCTGCCTCTCTGTAGATATGATATTGACTACGCATCTCCTTCTAAACTACTGCGTCGATTAAGTTGAAACCTGCCATACATCTTGACAATCATTTGAAATTGTGAATGCTTAATTTTAATTACAGTCGGGTTTTTCTACAATTGCTCCCATTTAGCATTTTGCGTAATATTGCTGGTCCATGCATTCAGATTTTGTCCATGCAACTTTTCTTCATGTACTGAACGTGTGCGTACTTAAGTTTATTGCAGTCAGATAATGGTTTTCAAACTACTCCTGTTCACATATTTAGTGGAATAATGAACTTTCATGTACAGTGATTTTGTCTTCCTGCAACTACTGCTAATTTATCGCGCCAATTTCACTGAAACTTTGTGTATATCTTTTATATTATCTAAATATATACATATTTAATAATAATTAACAGCCTCATTATTATTCTTGATTTCTTCTTCTTTCTTTTATTCTTGAAAATGTTGGGGGGATGGAAAGGGGATATTTCGGACGGGTTCTAGTTTCTTTTATCTATTTGTTTTTATTGTTGTACAACGCCATACTGAAGACTTTTATATGTTTTGTTTTCCGCAAATGTCTAACCACCTCGGCGACGGAGGCCCCCGTTGGTTTTTAACCTATTTTTTCATATATATTCGCTTCTTTCTTTTTATTTTCTCAAGAACTGGGGCTAAGGCATGGGGTAAAGCTCATTTTGGTCAGGGTAAGGGGCCTATTTGGTTGGACGAGGTTTATTGTGAGGGACATGAAAACAGCCTTCTGGACTGTTCACATCGACCTTTGGGAGATTCCAACTGCGACCATTCGGAAGATGCCGGAGTGACTTGCTGTACGTATTCTGAGGATGTCAGATTGATCATTTAGCAGTATTTAAATAAATACCCGTCGTTGTTAAATGAAGTTAAAATTGTCCATAGAGATACCTTTTCTTTAATGTTTCTATATTTTATCATTAGTTTTAATGTTGTTAAAATATAAGAAAAGTGAGTGAAGGTATTTTTCAATATATATATGGATAAATAAATAAAAGAATATAAAAAAACAGAACAGAAAAGCAAATAGACAAGTAAATAAAACGCTCCGTAATAGTGGAGTACAAGTAAGAATTAAAGACACACTCCAGCAAACAACAAATTCATATCAATGGAGTAGGACTTCCACCACAATTTACACTCCTTTCACACCGGTGAGCTGTTCACCACAAACATCACTGACTTGGATATATTTCCTCAAAGCAATCAGGGGACTTCCGTGGCTTACCTGGTTAACACGCTAACGCAGCGTAATGACCCAGAAGTCTTTCACCAATACGGAACTCGCTGTGAGTTCAAGTCCAGCTTAGGCTGGCTTCCTCTCCAGTCGTGAGTGGGAAGGTCTGGCGCAACCGTCTGGGAAGGTCTGGCAGCGTGGTCGTGGGTTTTCAACAGTCTTTGCCCGGTTTTGTCCCACCATAATGCTGGCCGTCGTCGTATAAGGGAATTATTCTTGGGTACGACGTAAAACACCAGTCAAATAAATAAATGCATGGATGTATGCATGTTAGGGGGTTTACGTCGTCATATGACTAGTGCAACCGGCCCCGACAGCACAGTTGGTAGACAGTCCGAATCTGGAGAGGTAGATCCAGGATCAATCCTGTTTTGAGTCAAAGCCAAACCTTAAAAAAGACAGTTGTAACTTCCTCCCTTACCGTTCAGCATGAAGGGAATAGTGCAACGGCTGGTTTACCCGTATCAGTATAATGGCTCGGATGGATGGCCTACTTGCCTTCGGTAAGCCGTCTCAGTGAAGCAGCGTTAAATAAAAGAGCGGTGGAAATCCGCCCTGCAACAACGAGGCACATTACATGCATTATAAAGATTCCTTTGTCGTCATATGACTGAAAAATTGTTAAGTACGACGTTAAACCCCAAGTGCTCACTCACTCACTCATATGACGTGTAGGATTTATTAAGTGTATATACAGTGTATGTACAGTGTATGTACAGTGTATGTACATATACTGTGTCTTCTTGTGGCAGGGCGAGTCCGTTTTGCCAAAATACTGACACAACTGAAGTATCATGCTCAAGACACCAGACATGACACCTCACCCAATCACATTATACCAGCTAACCAGTCCTGCTTCCTTGCTCTATAGCCCCTCAGTTCTGAGCGACAAGTCTTTGATATAACCCAACGCAGCAGTATTTTGAGTAAATCTAGATTAGTGGCGTCTCACATAAAATACAATATGAATCTGTTCTAACCTCACAGTGGTGAGCGCCAAACGAGGCAGCAACAAGTGTCATTTTAAAATTCTGTTATATGACCCAACCTGGTTTTGATCCCAGGTCTCCCGAATTTTACAAGCATTTCGTATATCATATGTACACTTCAATCAATTTCTCTTCGCAGATGTTCCATCATGCATGCCTGGTTCCGTGCAGTTTGGAAACTCCTGTTACATTTTTAACCCCGTGGACAAAGTCAGGTCCTTCAGTGAAGCGCAGGGAGAATGTGAGAAACTCGGGGCCACAATGGTGACCGTGGACAATATAGACGTCAGAAATTTCCTGGTCGATCAGCTACAAAATCTGACAGGTGAACGGACAGTTTGTTACGGGGTAAGGTAAAGCGGGGGAGGGGGGAGGGGGAGGGGGGAGGGGGGCGGGGGCGTTGGCTAAGATAGTAAAAGCTGCCACCAACGTTCGTCGTAACCTTCTAGGCGTTTTTTCCAGGTACCATCACAGCTTACATATCCAAAGTGTGATATACAACATACTCTGAAAAATAATCTGTTAATTTTAACGGAATACCTGTTGTTTGATTGGCAGTGATTCAGTTATTGCTGCAGATTAGTCTGCCAAATATGGACCAACGGAATTGAGGAGTGGCGTTGATAACATCATAACACATGGTTATATACATACATTTATAATTTATATGTGTGTATGAGTGTGGGGGTGGGGACTCTATGGCTTAAGTGGTTAGAGTAGGCCTACTAGTGAAGATCAGTGACCAAGTGCAGCCTCTCACCCAACTTGACTTGAACTCGTAGCGCGACCGGAAGCTCATGCTGGCTTTCTCTCCAGTGATACGTGGGTCTGTCAGCTACCTGCGGCTGATCGTGGGTTTCCCGCACGGACAGCATACTTTTCTATCACCATAACGCTGGCCGCTGACGTAGAAGTGAAATATTCTTGAGTACTGCATTAAACATCAAATAAATAATAACAAAAAAACAAATTTAGGTAAAAGGCATTTATTTGCCTTTTCTTTGCAATAATATAAACGTTCAAGACATCGATGTGTAGGACTTTGGGTGCACGTGTCACTGCGAAATTGCGAAAGGCAATTAAAGTAGCGAGTATTGGTGAGTTTAGAGATAACTAAATATTGACGAAACGTTACAAAAAAAATTAGAATTCCTCAGTCCAGCCTTAAATGCCAATAAAAAGAATTTAATGTAGTACAGCTTATAACTTCTGTTGGTTGACAATAATTTAAATGGTAACATTTTGCATTATACATCTTCGTCGACAGTATTCGGTTTTAAGGCTTTGTTTGTTGTTGTTGTTGAGGATGCTGCTCTATACTTCTTGTTGTTAGTAAGAAGCATTTATTAAAGAGAAACAAAAAAAACAACAACAGAAGCTCCTCACCTTACGTTGGTCTTCTTATCTTCCTCTGTCACCAGGGGCCTTCGTGACTGAGATGGTTAGCACGCCGCTGCGGCGCAATGACTCAGGAGCCTCCCACTCATGTGGTCAATGTGAGTTCAGGTCCAGCTTTCGCTGGCTTCCTCTCCGGCCCATGTGGGAAGTTCTGCCGTCGTATAAGGGAAATATTCTTCAGTGCGGCGTAAGACACCAATCAAACAAATAAATAAATAAATGCTTCCGTTATCAGATCCTACTGGGGAATGGTTGACTGGCGGGAAGCGCCATGGCAATGAGTGGGTGTGGGAGAAAACCGGACAAACCGTCAACATCACCGTTATCGACTGGGGCCGTGGGGAACCGAACAATTCTGGTAATTGTCTTAGCCTCTGGAAGAATCATGACTACAGATTTGCCGACGTCTGGTGTAGCGGATCCCCAAGGAACTTTATCTGTGAAAAATCGCCCAGTTAAATCCTGTTTTCAATAAAGAAATGCTGGCAACCTGAGACAAAAATCGACAGTGAAATAATAACACATTGTTTAGTTTCCTGTTGAAATATTCAGAATCCTATATTATTTACCTAGTCATTAACTTGAATGTTGTCTAAGTCTATATACGCAAGAATGTTTCACTTTTAAATGATGGCGGTCGGTTTATGCGTGGTGAAAATTGACGTTCTTGGGGTAAACCACGATTCTTTGGCCAGTTACTGACAAACTTTACAATGCGTGGCGTATATATATCGATATACAGACTTAGTGAAAGGCAAATGGTCTTCTACGAACGTAAAACTTGGCAAATCGCCATATGGGTGTCATCGACAGTTTTTCACCAAAAACAGTGCCAGAATGGCTTCCGATTTTAAGGAAAATAACTCGTTTGATGTATATGTAGTGAAAGGGGAGAAATATCTTTTTGTAAAAAAAAAAAAACAAAAAAAATAATAAACATCGAAAAGACAACATGCATAATCTAGCTCCCAGTTCTGTACATTTTATCAAATACAAAGAGGTACTACATGTAACAGCAAGAGCACGGAAAGCAGCTAGAACAGCGACGACACTGGAAAAGTCAGCAAATCATACATCCACCTCTTGTCAAGCTCTGTTATTTAGGGTTTTGTTCTAACTGTTCCTGTAGATGCTTAAAAAGTAGCAATATAACTGCCGCTATCACACTGTCGTCCCTGCTCTGGTTTTACTCGCTATGCTGTACGTCTATCACATTGTCGTAGGGGCTCTGGTTTTACTCTCCATGCTGCACTGTTTCATGCTGATTTAATTTTTTGATTGGTACTTTTCGCCGCACTCAAGAATATTTCACATATACGCACCAAGAGACTCCGAGGCCTGGTCCTTTTGCATTGTTATCATATGTAATCGTTAGTTAAATGTGATGACAACAGAGTATTTAAATAATCTGACTTGGGTACATTGCCTAGAATACCTGCGCCTTCTGTGTATCAATGCGAACAGAAGATTGCTTCCGCTAGTCATTTCATCAGCTTTATATACTACTTATATTTATTTATTTTCTTGATTGGTATTTCACCCTGTACTCAAGAATATTTCACTTATACAACGGCGTCAAAGGATAATACTTATTCAATAGACCCTTCTGCGGCCTAAGCGTTAGAGCTTCCGACTCCAAGTCGCGAGATCCGGGATCAAACCCGGCTTTTAAAAATGGTACTTGTTGCTGTCCCACTTGGCGCTCATCATTGAGAGCTTAGAGCCGGGTGGGTTGTTATGTCTGGTGTCTTAGGCATGATAATTTAGTGGCGGCAGCACTTTGGCGGCATGTGCTCGCCCTGTCACAAGAAGACACAGTATATGGACACACACTTAATGATTCATTGTCGTCATGTGACTGAAAAATTGTACCATGTGAAACCCGAAGTATACACACACGCACGTGCACACACACACACACACACACACACACACACACACACACACACACACACACACACACACACACACGTAAATACATCGACTTAGAGCGTCCATTCATGATCTACCGCGAATATTCTAACAATGACACGTGCATAGTGGGTGCAAAGTATTTTATATACATATCTGCTCAGCCTTATTCCCGCTGTGGGTCCTAATGTCGATTCTTGAAAAGCTATCACTCACCCAGACAATGAGATCGCACAATTATTCTACACAATTCGGATTTTGTCTTTCATTTATTACCATAACGCTTAGAACATTTGGAGGTGCGGGAAGAGGCTTGTCCATCTCCAGGTCACTCGACGGGTGAGTTCGTTTCCGTCCACGCACAATGAAGATGACAAGTTACCGTCTCCTTTCTCTGTGAATCTAGGTGGCAAGAAATGAATGACGTCTTCGATTTCCTATGTCTAAATAGAAAACTAAATAAATAACTAAATAAAAGAATAAATAAAAACAGAACAGAAAAGCAAATAGACAAGTAAATAAAACGATCTGTAATAGTGGCGTACAACTAAGAATTAAAGGCCTACTCCAGCAAACAACAAAATCATATCAATGGATTGGAATGACTTCCATCACAATTGACACTCTTTTGACATTGGTGAGCTGTTCACCATACACATCACTGACTTGGATATAATACTGTTGATTAATCAAATAACGTCCTCCTTGACGGAGTGGTTAGCGTATTCTTAAATATTTTTGAGTATGGGGTAAAAATCGAGTCAAATAAATCAAACTGAGTAAGACGAGATGCGGGTTTGAATGTGAAACTTTATTGTGATTCCCCTGCTTTTATTTTTTTCATTAGCGGTAGACAACGCTCGTGCGGCCGTTTGCGCTACAACTTTGTGTTTTATTATTTTGTAAAATTGTTGAACAAATTTGAAGTACACATTTCTGTGTTGAATCAGTTACTGTGTTAGATTTCAAGACAAGTGTTTTATGTGTGCACGCCGCACATGCGTAGGCATTTTAGTAGCTTGCCAGAGGCTGGTGTTTTATCCCTGGGTTTCATTTGCCAGTAATAACCGTTAAGACAAGCGTGCCAACCTCCCGGCCATTATCTAATTTCTAATACTGTTGCAAAAGTGTTGTTCTCAATAACGTGTGATTGTATGTAAATACAGATAATGTACCTTTGTCACGTATAAAACAGTAGCATTTCCTCAAAGCAATCAGGGGGACCTTCGTGGCGCCGTTGGTTAGCACACTAGCGCTATCAAATATGATAAAATGCAACAAACATAAAAGAACTTTAAGCCATATTCGGTTTATTCACATATGTTAAAGCGGTATGTAACAATTTCGGGTTTGCAAAGAAAGTAGCCATGAAGAAAATTCATTTGATTATATTTTTATATAACTATATTAGGCGGAAGAACTTGTCTGTATATATTTCCTTGACCACACCTTCAAACACTCTAATGTATTATGCCTTTAAGAAATTGCAGAAGGCACTGGAAAAATCTAGATAGATTTTGTTTTATACCTTAAAATAACGAAAACAGCCCAGAGACTGCAATCTCTCCGGTAATTCACACACAAAAGACACCTGTGTTGAAATCTAACACGATAAGTCGTGTTGTTTTCATTCAACACAGAAATGTATTCCCCCAACACAAATATGAGATAAATGCGAAGTACACATTATGTTTGTGACACAAAATAATGAAATACACACATGACCTTGTGTAAATTCAACACAAGATACGGTTCTTCAAATATGACACAAGATTTTTGTAGGAAAGAACTCAAGTTTGTGTTCGTACAAGACAAGTGTTTTTTGTGTGCATTTATGCATAAATTTGTTGTGTTAACCTGCTCTCAAGTTGCTTCTCTGTTAATTCTACAGACTATTCGAAAGTATAAGCACTGTATGACAGGCACTGAAACGAAAATAGTTACAGAACTCACAGACATAATGAAATAAAGTTCAATGTGTATTATATTCTCAGAAATGTAAAGGAAACTGAATTGGAGTACTTCTCCAGGTTGTTCTGTGTCGTAGTGCTTTGGTTGGGGGCATAACTCTAGAACAAACATGTTGAAGCCCAAGCTAGTAATGCGTTAATCCGATAATCCGCAAAAGTCCGGATTTACCCACCCCTTCCCTCAGTTTTTTTCTTCCTCTCGGCTAAGCCGAACAGCACGGGTATATAGAAAATCTTATTTGATTATGTCCAACAATGGTCGATTTCAGGACAGCTGTAAGCGATTTGGGCCCTCAGACTTTTCTAGCGATATGGACGGCTATCGTGAACTGAGTATGACGCGTTGGATTAACGGCGTATACAATTGAACAATATACTCGGGATTACTAATCTTATCCAACATATCTAAATACTCACAAAACTACAATAGCGGCATAACTAACCTAGGCCGTCACCGATTTACCTGAGGTAGTTAGTTGGCAGGTACGTTGTTTGTTCTCACACAGACGGCCAATGCGTTATGCCCACTGTGTTTGGAGAGAGAAGAACGAGTAGTTATCAGAGTTCAGGCAACACAGCCTGTATATCCTGGCTGGGGTTGTAGCTGGCTTTACCAAAGCCAGGGTATGTACACAAGGGTAATACACAAGGGTATGTACGACCGTTAACCTTGGATTACTTGATTGCGCATTGAGGATACCACAGCTGGATGTCCACGACTGTAACGGAGCTCGAAGTGCAGAAAAATCTGACATTTTTTAAAAAGCTGTGAACTGGGCGTCGGTGAAAGTTTTGTATTTGTGTCCAGTTTAGGATTTGAATCTCTGAAGATGTTGGACTGACTGTGTTACTCACTGAGATGTTTACAGTTTATTATCGGAACAAGTAGCTTGATATCATTTCTGGTGTCCTTTTTGCTAATGAAACGTTCTCTTGCGGAATGAACCAAGCTTTCAGCCACGCTACAGTTAAATGGTTCACAAGACTACAATTTGCATGGTAAGAACTCATTTATTTTTTATACTGCCACTCTGCGATCATGTTGGTTAACGACTAACGTTCATACCGTTCGTGCATCTCGTTAAGTGTGCGCGATATCTGACTGTTCTGCCATGGCGTCCGACACCAGGTCCGTAATTGTGGAACCGGAAGATCGAGTAGAGTCCAGGAGAGGCTGCTCTCTGAACAGAAATGACAGGTTTCGGCAAAGACTCCGGTCACCGTCCCCAGCCGCTGCCGGACACTGTTCGTACTCCAGGCTCTCCGCCATGAAAGAGAATGCCATATTTAAGAAATACTTGGACAAAAATTCAAAGAGTGCGACAGAAGCTGGCTCCAACCATTCTCAAGAACTCGAGCGGACAGAGCAACCTCACCGGGCTAACAGACAAGTGCTAGATAAATGTAGAGAACTGGACAATGGTGTTAAATTGAGGCCACAGCGTTCTGACACAGATCCGTGTTTAAAGAACAGAACATGTGGTTCCGTCCAGGATGTTTCTTCTCGACTTCGAAGAACAGAAACCGACCCATGTATAGGGCGGAAAGTTCAGAGTTCTATTCCGCCTCGAGCAGGACTTGTCAGACGGTCGGAAACGGAAAGATACAGGAAAACCGATCCCAACAACTATGCATCAAAAAGTTTTACATCTCAAGACATGGATTCCAACTCCAAACTGCGAAATAGAGCGCTGGGTAATTCTGGAGCCCATCGTCGCAGGACGGAAACCGATGGACACAGTGAAACGACAGGCGCCATTGTCAAGCAACGAGATGCACGAAATGAGAAAAATGTTGATAGTGTTTCTGCTATACGAAAAATGCCTTCTTCCTCCCCGAGCAGTTCTTGCGAAGCACGCCGATCCAACTCTGACCGAAGCCGAGAACGTCAGGCCGAAGTCTCCCGAAAAAGCGAAGAACACGAATACCGCCCGGAAGCTGTCGCTGTGGCTCCAGACGATACACCGAAAACTGTAGGGAGAACAGGCGCCAGTGACAATGTCCCGCGATTCCAAAAAAGCTTAAAAACCAACGCGGAAAAGTTGATGGACACTCAGGGTAGTGATTTCGAGCCTGAAAAACTTACCCTGGGACGCTCGCGTTCTTCTCAGAGAATAGGGGGTAGGGAAGAACGCCGGCAAAGATACCGACGTTCTGTGGAATTTTTTTCTGAATCTAAAGGTATGTTGACTACAGAGGCAATTGCTGGAGATACGTGTAGTATTGCTAGTGCTAGAGAAAAGGTAGTATCCCAAAAGGGGGCTATTGCATCGTCACAAAGAGACGACAGCGTCGGTCGCTCTCCTGTTTTAGGACGTACTCCAGTCCGTTGCTGCAGCGTTGATAATTTGTCCAGTAAAATGCGACAGGGCGAACCTGATAATAGTCATAGGTCTCAAAACGATGTCCAAGAGCCGAAACGCCTTGGGGCTCGCTCTCACACTCCCAGCTTCAATGAGTTCAAGAAACGTGTGCGGATCCCTTCTTTTGGTGAGTTCAGAAAGCAAAGAGAGATAACAATTGACACTGGAAGGGTGGACAAGTCGGATTCTGCTACAGATCGACGATCTGTGGGCGGAACAGCTTCATCTTTAGTCAGGTGCTTCTCAAGTCCGTCCCTGTCAGCTTCCGTGGCTCACTCTGGACAAAGATGCAACGATTCCAAAAACAACGACGGCAAGACAACGTCCAAACTGAGACAGTCAGCTTCGTTTAAGGACCGAAGCTCGTGTCAACTCTCTGATACGTTCGTATCTAAAGGACTGCGCATAAAGCCTTCCTACATCGCCGCGGCATCCGATTCTGTCCCAGACGACGATGGCGCCGAAGACGGTTCAAGCGATGAACTTGAAAACTCTTTAGATGACAATATTATTATTGCCGAGTCCAGAGAAGACGCCGAATCTGGGATTTTGCATTCAGATGATGCTCCCATCGTTATGGATGATGGTTCATGTGTTAAGCGGATGGACAAAGATGGGAATTTCTGGATCATCGTCCCTCAAGAGGAAGAAGAATCCAGCACGTATCGTTACTGTGGAAGGAGGTCCTCGATGTGCGAGAAATCGCACAGAGAAAGGAAGCCACCATTACCGAAATCTGGACGTGGTGACTTAACAACGGAGCAGGACATGGTGAGTTTTTACATGGGAAAGCAAACTAATGTGGCACAAGAAAACGGCTTCACGCTGGTAGAAGCTTTGGGGCACATTGAATGTACACGAGATTTGCGGATATTATCTTGTTATTAGTAATAACTGGGTAAAAATTATACACCTACATTAAGATTAAGATAATAATCTTGTAGAAACGTCTTAAATAGAGAATCTTTAGTCCTGTTTTTATTCAACAAGAAAACTGATCGCTACCATAAACGTTAAATAAATAAATAAATAAAATAAATAAATAAATAAATAATCCAGTTTTAAACCAGACACACACTACACCATTTCCGCTCCACTGTTGGAATTAAAAATTATTTAATTATGACAGAGGGAAGAGAGGAGAGGGACAAATACACACGGCATGTTACGTTTTAGCTGTTGTCTTTTGGCGGTCAAAGATATCCAGGTCCAAAACCTCCAGAAGTAGAGTTCTTGTGACTGAATCAGACTTTTTATGGCTTGACTCTAGCTTAATGATAAAATAAAAATATGATACGAAGGAGGGGCCTCCATGGCCAAGGTAGTTAGCACGCCAGGGCTGGGCAATGGTCCAGGAGCCTGTCACGAATGTGGCCACTGTGAGTTCAAGTCCAGCCCATTCTCGTTTCCTTTCCGCCCGTACGTGGGTAAGTCTGCCAATAACCTGCGGATGGTCGTGGGTTTCCCCCGTGCACTGTCCGCTTTCCTCCCACCATAATGCTGGTCGCCGTGGTATAAGTAAACTATTCTTGAGTATGGCGTAAAACACCAATCAAATAAATAAATGAGACAAAAGAGTGGATAGGGTGGATTTTAAACATTTATCCCTATTTTGTTCTTGAACACCAGGCTATTGTCGGACTATTACGATAAAAACATAGCTAGACAAAATATATGTACCGGTATTTACTTGTACGTCTTCCATTTGGTAGCAGAAGTACGTGCTGCGCTCCACGTCGGACGTTTCCGATCTTGCACACAGTTCCGGACGGAAACGGAAGGAGAGGAAGGAGCGACTTTACAAGAGTGACCCATTTTCAGGAGCTGACAGCCTGCAAGAGGCAAACGAAGGTAGCACAAAGCGTATTTATCTCCCATATCTTGTTTCTAAAATTTTGACAGGACCTAGAACGGTAAGGCGGAGAATCGGCCCAAGGGATGTACGATAAGAAAGTGTAAATATCAAAATCCCAGCACAGTTCTGTAAATTTCCGAATCAGAAGTATAAAACTTGGTCGAAAACCTCATGAAAGTTATAATGCCATAAAAGAGATGGCTGCTATGTGAGTGAGTGCTTGGGGTTTAACGTCGTAGTCAACAATTTTTCAGTCATATGACGACGAAGGAATCCTTAGGGTGTATGTAATGTGCCTCCTTGTCGCAGGACGGATTTCCACCGTTCTATTATCTAGTGCTGCTTCACTGAGACGACTTACCGAAGGCAAGTAGGCCGCGGCGCCCAAGACATTATACTGATACGGGTCAACCAGTCGTTGCATTCTCCCCTTCATGCAGAACACCAAGCGAGAAAGCTACAACTGCCTTTTTTTAAGGTTTGGGTGTGACTCGAAACAGGATTGATCCTGGATCTACCGCTCCCGAAACAGTGGTTGTTATGTAATAACCCTCCAAAAATGCACTCTCGATCGAAAGCGCCAATTTTTCGTTCAAACGAGGCACTGTTTTTTTATATACATTATGAAGATCAACGTTAATCAGAAAAATATCTTTACTTACACTTTCCTGTTAAACGCCTTTCTACGTGCTGTCAAAGTTTCGTTTTAGTTAACGTTTGTCTCAGTTAACTGTAACTTTATAATATGATCAGTTTTGCCATACTTAGGCAATTTAACTTGCAATGCAACCCATATTTCTACAATGATCTGTCGGTCAACCTTCATAGTACCGTGAATTAACCAAGTCACTATGGAGAACAGGCTGTACCTTGAGGAAGAGTTCGAATCTTTGTGGGGTTATTTTTTTTCTCTGGCAACATACTTTTTGTGTGAGTAAAGATATAGGCTGTCTTGCATTAAATAAGTGTTATCATGCATTATAGTAGACAATTGTTAAGTCCTTATACTATATAACCTGTGGCAACTGTACAGACATCATACGCGAATCCCGACAGAGTACATGTGGTCTTCTAGCTATCATTAACATCAATATGTGATGCGTAGCGGAAGTATAAGGCTGAACATTAATTTTATATGTATTTTAATTGAATGGTGCACATCGGCGTGCTCAAGAATTTTTCAGAAAGTTACATTTGTGGTGCCATGATTTTCCCATTCTACAGTGTCTAATGCAAAAAAAGACATTTCAATGTTACAGTGGCAGGCTACCAATTTTTCAATTTTAAGAGTTATACATTGCTTCAATGCATTCTTGCTATATAACAGGAAAATGGAAGTAAAACAGAAGTGAAAAAAGAAATAACCTAACGAGTGTGTCAGCAGCTGTCATTCGTAGCTGTAGTCAGTTTCGCTTCTCGAGGTACACAGTTTCACCGCCTTACCATACCAGGTCCTTTGTACATTGCATTCAGATGATGGGCCTTCGTGGTCTAGTAGTGAGCGTGGTTCGCGCAGCACAGTGACGCAGGAGCTCAAGTCCAGATCATGCAGGCCTTTCTTCCGGTTGTACAAGGCACGGCCTACCAGCAATCTGGGGATATTCTTAGACTTCCTCTCCGGCTTCCTCCCACCGTCATGCTGGACGCCGTCGTTCATGCCTATGTAAAATATTCCTGAGTACGGCGTAAAACACGAATCAAATGAAATAAATGAATAAATAAATTTAGCTAAGCGAGAAAGCTGTTTGTAGTGCGAATGACCAGGATTTCATGGCTGCCGTAACGTCAATCTACCTTACTGTTTTATTTCAGACAACCAAATCTTTGTAAAAATAATCTGCATTTTTCAGTTCAGTTGGTGTCAATGTTAGCGGGATTGTTGCTGAAAAATCGGATTAGGCTTGACTCCTGCAGACGCTGTCAGGCTTCTCCATGTATTAACTTTAGCGTGGTAATATATGAATGCATGTATGTATTTACACTCTGTACTTTTCAGTGTCTTGATAAGCATTTCTAGAAAATTAATATTACCAATAATTTTTAATTCCAGGCAAGTTATTCCACGCCACCAGTTACATTTCCATGGGCAATGCCAGCTCTTGTAACAGTGTATTCAGCTTGGATGAAATGCCGGAAGATGTAAGCTAACTTACAGTTAATCTGAGGTCGATATAAAAAGTTCAAGAAAGCCTACGATGGTCCAATTGTTAATTTCTGAGGCACCCAAAAAGCTCTGAAACTGTATTTTAAATTTTGTTCAAAGTCAGTAATGACTTGGCAAAAGCAAAAAAAAATGCAAGACTTTAAGCAAAACTTACTTAAGAAGTTTCGTAAAATGGGGCTTTGATGCTTAATTGGTAAATAATTAATAAATAATATCTTATGCTGTGGATAATTACAGATGACGGACTCGGAAAGTGGGCGTGGTATAAGACGGAACAGGGGCAGCAACGTGAGCGCATGCAGCACTGACAGCGGGGTTATCAATCAAGATACGGCACGTGACGACACAACACGTGACAGTCGTTTCGAGGTGAGTTCTCATAAAGTCCTTGTCAAAATCTTTTGTGCGATTGAATAATTATGCCACATATCTGTACGCGCAATGCATTTTGGAATATCTGCTAATTTGAGGTTTCTGCTAGCAATGTGCGGATGGGGTTTCCGAGCTTAGAGCCTGTGACCTTTAGGTTTTAAGGCTTCCCTATTCGCACAAAAATCAGCAAGACAACCTTACTCCAGCGGATACCTTACATCGCATGCGCATTACATGGGCGTTTTGATTTTCCTTACTATTTATGTACTAAATTTGTCAAAAATATATATCCTCTAACTTTCGCGTTGTACCATGCCATACCACCAAATGCAACGCATCGAAAAGCTTGGCATGACCATTAGCTGTATTTGCAGGAACTGATTTCATGGCACTTTGTCACCTTGGTAACCTCAAGGGGAAAGGAAGTAATACTTGGCAAAATGCATTCAGTTCTATCCAAAACAAACAAAATTCAGATATATTTTAAGCAGGCACAAAATAACAGTGCGGAAATGTATGGTGTATCAATATCCTGAAGTGTCAGTGTGCTTTACAGTATTGCCCAATTAATGTTCTTTCACTCTTCAGTTCGGAAGCAAGTAATGGCCCCATTTACAGTAATTGCGCATGTGTGGCTTTAATAAGGATCCCAATATGCAACAGTCCTATAGAAGACAACTGGGTCTGTAAACCGGCTTGCATGTACCTGTTGCCAAAGTGTTAAATTGTACGTAGACTTAGGACTGCTAGCGTCGCCTTGTGCAGAAATGAAAGCAGCCCGATATAATAAAAAAACATGATGGGATTCGTTATTTAGATGTAGGCAGGTGTAGTCTCTTTACCAATGTACAGTTAAGTAATATCAACAGCGTGTACATTTTTTACATTTTTTGGTCAAAATATAACGAGAAAAATAAATTGGTTTTTACATTTGTACACATAGGAATCCAACGACAAACTACGCAAACAGAGCAAGCGCTTCAGTGAACACCATCGGTTGTCCAGTGTGGATTACGTGACTCCCATACCTGAAAATCAGGTGAGATTAAACGTTTCTTTTGTGATTATATGATTTCAAATTTTTTGTAATTAAGTCATAAAAAACTTGGAGCGGTTTATAACTGTCAAGAAAACTGTTTAAGAACTGTTTTTCTGGATTTTAATTTGGATTGACACTTTTTAGTTATAACGCCATTTCTAGTGCTGAAAGTTGGTTGAGACTTGTACGGATTTATAGCAAGAAGGTGTAAAAACCAAACCGGCATATAGGTTTGTCGGATACCTGCCGAAGGTCGGTGGTTTACTCCGGAAACTCCGGTTTCCTCCAACCATTAACCTGACCGCCGTCATCTGTGTATCCTTGAACACCGCGTTAAACGCCAATAAATCTATCAATCAACCCATCTGTGGTACTCAGGAAGGGGAGGGGAGAGGCAGGGAGAGGGGCTGCAAACTTACGTCAGGGGAAGGGGAGGGGGCATGTTTTGAACCTTGTGAGGTGCGGGAATTTCGTCATGGATCTGTCAGGTGTCCTCCTTACGTAACTCATACCGCCATCATGTCGACCCAAGACATACATGCATACAGCTATGGAATAAATAAATGAATAAGTAATATTGCCGAAGTAATCGTTCAGTTATAGGTTTAGTCAGAGTTTTCCTTATGTAGGTCTGAAAATGTTGTGAAATGTAAGCAACGATACATGAAAGTCATCAATTGATAGCCTGTGCTTTTAGACGTGTGTGAACGTGTGCAGTGATTGTGGAAAGCAAGAGGAAGATAACGCGTCATCGGCGTTATGTAAAAAATGCGAATCAAAGAAGACAGAACGAAAGCGGACTTTGATGGAGATTGTCGACACGGAGGGCACTTATAGAAGAGATCTGAAAATACTGAAAGAGGTAACGTTTTTATTGTCACTTGGTCTTTGTGCCTTCGTAATCAGATTGTAAGTTTAAATCAAAAGGTCTGTGAAGATCGATGGGTTAACTTGAGATTTTCAGGTTTCCTCTACCCAACAAACTGGCCACAGCCTCGCAAACAAAACATCTAAACAAAGATGTAAACAAAGATGAGCGCACTCTAAACAAAGAGCACTCAAATCAACTGATAAGGCAATCAGTCCGATTGAAAGATCATTTTAATATTTAATGCGTATATGCATTTATAAGATAAAACACATTAGAAGTGTTTCTAAACACGTATAAAAGGACAGCAAACAGAGTAGTGTACATAAGTTGGCTTTTTTCTACGTATTCTCAAAACATGTCTTGTCCCTGATCTCTAACACACTTGCCCGTAAAAGGCCCGAGGTACAAATTCATATGAAGAAAGTAACAGTCTAGAAGACTGATTAAATTGTCATACACATGTTAAGACAAGACCATACAGAGTTTTAACTTTGAAGTTTGACCTTGTGGTTAGCTCGATTGTGCAGCAGAATGACGCATATGTCCCTCATGTCCACTTCTTGCTGGATTCCTATCTGTCAGCAGACTGCGGATGATAGTGGGTTTCCTCAGGCCTCTGTCCGGTTTCCTCCCACCATAATTATGACAGCTGTCGTATGTGAAATACCCTTTAGTACGGCGTAAAACTTCGGTGAAATAAGCAAATAAACTTTTGTTGTCATTGCTGCTGATTTCTCATTGGTTGGGTAAAAAGTCGCATATTTTAGCAACTTTGATCTTTGTATAAATGGTTCTACCGTAAACTCTGTATCACTGTAATCAATCACAACATGTGCCCTGACAGGTATCCTGCTTTTAACCAAACAAGATCTGCAATGTCTAAACCAAGAAAGAAAGAGTTTTTAATTATAAACAATAAAGGGATTATACGTTGATTAGCAGTCTCCCAGCATAAAGTAATATAATGCATTTAGGAAGAAGAAATTCTCTTCCATTTTCCTCTTCCTAGGAGTTTATTATATAACATTCAATAAAACCAGAGTTTCCCGTGTATGGAGTAAAACACAAATCAAAAAAATAAATCAAATGAAAGTTGTATACACTGTTAGCATGTATATATATTTGTTGTAGGAATTTTACCTACCTATAAAGTCCGCGGGTCTTTTGTCAGCCGATCAATTGAGGGGAATTTTCCTCAACGTGGACGAGCTTCTCCAGGTCAACTACGACTTCTTGCAGCAGTTACGGGACTTGTTAAAAACAGCTACTGTCACAGATTACTCCAGTGTATGTATTTCAAGATATTTGCGAAAAAACGACTTTTGAAAAGAATAATTTCAGTATGAATGCAGAGTGTGTAATCCACAAAGTCAAAAAAGGATAAATTTGTCTTAACAGAGCAAATGTTTCGTATTCACAGTTTTAATCTCGAGGAGCTAATGAGATGCCTTTTTGGAAACAATGGCGACTCATTCCAAACGGGATTTCTCTTGTAGTACACGACTACTACGCTTCCATTTTTTCGCCAAATCGTCATCGCAATGACAAGAATGGACAATTCTCTATAATTACATTAGGGGGGAAGAGTTTCTCTGAGTAATCCCGGATTTACGATGGAGTCCCGTGACCTGGTCCCTTTGCATTGCTTTCCTTTGATTGTTTATAAAATGGGATGATACCACAGCATTTTGAGTAATTCTAGACCAGTGAGGCCCAATTAATCGAATAAATGTGTTTACATACCTCTATTTAAGCCGTGGTGCTGGAGGGTATATAATTTGCTACTATTTAAGCACTTACACCAACAGTTAGAATAAAAACTTTAACTGGGGTCAATTTACAAGAGGTCGCATTTCACCGGTTGCGTTCGACCATTTGTTAGCTATCACACTGTCGTTGCTACAAATGGTTTTGCTATCTATGACGTTTTATATATCCCATGTAACATTTCATTTCACAGAAGTCAAACCTGTTTATTTTTCGGTGTTGAGCCTTGATAACAAACTCTTGGTGTTTGCAGATTCAGCGGGATTTCATTCACGCAAAACAAGAAAATGGAATTGAGAGATGAAAGATACGTTTTTGAGAAAACCCTTCAAAATTGATATACACAGGGTTTGAACCATCCACGTCTATTTATCATATCCTTGTAGGCATATTCTATCGTTTAATATTGTTTAAATGCCAGAAGAAAATCATCTACATGCAGGGGCCTCCATAGCTCAGCGCAACCAATGCGGTTGCTGTAAGTTCAAGTCCAGCTCTTGCTGGCTTCCTCTCTGGCCGTACGTGGGAAGGTCTGCCAGACGGTCGTGGGTTTCCGCCGGGCTCTGCCCAGTTTCCTCCCACCATAATGCTGGTCGCCGTCGTATAAGTGAAATATTCATGAGTACGACGTAAAACACCAATTAAAATAAACAAATAAATAAATCACCTACATGCATATTACTCACATAATCCTATGTACTTTCAGGAGGAAACAACCACGAAGATGGCAGAAGTCTTTCTCAAGGCCTCCTCGCAGTTTTTAGCTTTCGAGAACTATTGTGTAAACCAGGTGAGAGATTGCCTTGGTAAAGAATAAGTAACAAAATGTACACACCAGCCTGTGTTATCTTCTATAAAATGCAGCCTGAACCTCTGGCCATCATTTTGAAAAACAAAATGTACAAAATACGTATAGTTGTCCCGGCTCAGATGATTAAAGACAATAAAAAGCAACTAAATAGGTACCAAAATAAGTAAATAATGATCTCGACAAAAATTCCCATTTACAGGCCAACGCAGCGTCTCTTCTTGAGAGCTACGAACGCGAAAACGAACTGTTACGGGTCTTTTTACAAGTGGCCCAGACGGAAAACACCAGACTCCGAAAGATGAATCTGAAGTCATTCCTTGTTATACCGATTCAGAGGATTACCAAGTAAGTTACATCAGATGTTGTACATTGAATTTACTGCTAAATGAAATGTCTGATATGGAACCGAGAAGGTTTGTATGACACGATGTGATAGAGGAAACCCTTTTGATTTCAAAGGAAACCTTTTTCCATAGGATAATTATAGACAAGACTTTTGAAAGTGTCCTGCCATTTGCCAACTATCACATGCTCTGTCGTGGCTGCTCTGGGTTTGCTACATATGTGGTAGTCTTTTATGCTGTATTGAATCAGAACTTTAGAGAATGAGGGGGTTGTGTAACCTAGAGTAGGCCTAATTTAAAAAGTGACGCGAAAACTTGAGAAAAACGAAACGAGACACCAGATTATTAATTATGTTCATTAAATAAGCTCTTTGTAAGTGGCCAGGCAGTTAACTGTCTTCATACAGTATTGACCTGACCTGCTCCAAGAAGAGCATGTTGTTAGATAACACAGCGTAATTTTGAAAATTTCAAAAGTTAAGGCCTAAGATAAGAATACACACAAAATAAAACAATTTTTTCATTTAGTAGCCATCTGTTTGATCATGACTCTCAGATTGTTTGCTACCCATAAACATTCTTTGATTGACGTGAACCATCAATCAAATGAAATAAATAAATAAATAATCTAACCGAATATTTACCGAACAATTCCAGATATCCATTATTACTTAGCCGGCTCCATAAGGCTATTCCCGTCACTCACAAAGGGCGAGAGGACATCCGGCAAGCCACAGAGAGGATTGAAGACATACTGGAACATATCAATGGAGTAAGTGTAGTTACGAAGGATCTCAAACTAAATAGGAGTGTAATCTACACTCGTTTATTTTATTTGAAAAATATATCTCCACTTGCCAGCGTAATTCCCATCATCCATGAAATGTCATCTGAACTAATTAAGGATTTGTATGTATTTCCCAACATATCGAAAACATTATTCGGCAGAACTCCGTATTTCCCTTTATTTGAAAAGGTTACACCACCTACTACACCTAAGCCTAGTTTCAACTACTGCGTTGATAATAAAATAGAATAAGTTAACACAATGTTTTTCAGAAAACCCAAAACGGAGGTCAAGGCAGTGTCAAGGTCAGACGAAGAAGGACAGATGCCAAAAACGGCTCCATGCTGGAGCGTTTTGAGCTGGTTAAGGTACTGCCCTTAGTAATAGAAGTGTTTTAGTTAAATTCTTATTGTTTGTAAGTGATTTTTAATCCTTTAAAAATGGAACGTGGCGGAGTAATACGTTGGGAGACGGAAATCCCTTATTTCTGTTCCTTCACTGTCCATATGTAACCGTGGAACCGGAAATGCGTCATATCCATAAGTTCCATTCATCGATCTGCCCGCCTATAGTGCCAGATTCGGTGGCTAGTGGAGTACACGGTGGTATGTGACAATGGACCGAAAATCGTGTCAATGGCGTCAGACATTTGTTATTAATATTAAGTTCTCTGTCGCTAGGATTTCTACTAGACTACTGTCGCAACCGCACTAAATAGAAGAGTGGACGTAAAAAATGTGACTGACTGACCAAACAAACGGATATACATGCGAACATACAACAGTACTGTTGTTTGATGGCGAAAGTCTCTAATTTAGGTCTCTCAGGAGTTACTCGGCTGGGGCAGGACGGACGTTTCCGATGTCTTTGTGGGCAAACTACATATCACCCAGCCAACAGACCACACATGGGCCATGAAGAAATGCAAAACTCTCAAGTTCTCCCAGGCGTTTGCTGTGGTTCTCACCCAGGGTAAAGTAAGTACATGTCTCAATTGCTGCATCTTGAACAGAAATTTGCGCATTCCGCCGCTCTGTTTGTGAGACCTTGCTGACAATAAGCCGTTAACAACGCTCATTGAAGACCGGTCGTCATCCACCAACATGGTGCTCACATCCATGTTTCACACGTGAAAAACTCCATTAGTAATTTGCTGACTTTCGTTTGAATTACGCCGGGCTCAAAGGTTTCCTCCACCCATGACACGAACTGACATCGGATCAGTGAAAACTTCGTGAGTAAATCAAACAAATAAAAAAATGTTGTTGAATTTTCATTTGTGTGTGAGTACGCCATTCCCAGACTTATATAAAAAATCGCATCAGACCTTGACATTACGTGCTGAGCAATTAAATTGTAACGGTGAAACCTGTTCAGCACACAAATGCTAGGCCGCAAAACCTCGTATTCGCTCGTGATGCCTGGTGTCCAGCGGACAAATTCTTTAAACCGAATGGTGATAAAGCTCCGTATACAAAAACAACGGACGCATGGTGTAAGATCGATCTCGTTAGTTCGTGCGCTCAAACGAGATTTCATTTTGCCCTGTTAAGCAATCAACATTCACTTACGTCACTCTGTTAAACAGCTGAGAGTCGTTTCTGTATTTCTAATTTTGGTCGGTTCCGATGGACGCCAGTTAACGCAAGACAACGAGATTTCAAGAAGCTAAATGACAGTCCAGCCCAAATGAACACAATTGCCCGTTATTTTAATTTTCGGATTCGGGTCACCCGGAAGGCGCAGTATACTGGTCCTTATCCAAAGGCCGCCCAATGTACACAGTTTCAAGCAAGTCCCAAATCCTCGAAGGTATCGGACTGACTGGCAGACAGACAGACAAATAAATGCCGATAAAGACAGCCCCCTGGGTGACAATGTTTTAACACTTTGCACTCAGCCGACATTCTAGATGTAGACACCACCTTGAAATTCAATTAACCTTGAAAGTCTGATTGTTTTTGTTGTTGTTTTTTTTTTCAGCCATCGCGGAAAATCACGACGAGCAATAAGCGGTTTTACCCGAGGCCAACGTCTGTGAAGCAAGCGGCGATGATTCTGATAAGAGAGAAAAATGGCCGGTATTCACCGATACGGGTAAGTAAAAGGGGATAAAAATCATATAATATACGACATTTACCACAATATAACAAGATTGACATTTTTATGAAACCATAACATTCTTTAAGAAGTTGGTCACCATTACTAACGACAGCTTCCATACTTTTTTCAAAAGTTGACGTGTTTTAAAAACTTTTCATAAAGGAAAAAACAAGTTTTTCTTGCCTTTACCGCTTTATGGATTTATTTATTCCCGTGTCATGCTGATTAAAGATTTTGAAAACCCTGACCAAAATTCCTCGACCTCAGCGATATTGCTGAGACATTGTCTTTGAAGGCATATTCAAACGCCATCAAGTTGCTTTTATATTAACGTCTTCGTAATGGCAAGTGATATTTGCTAATGGCTTGGACGGTGACAGCATTGCAAGTAGCGTAGTATGAAACTGCATCGGTTCCTCCGTGGCTCAGTTCGTTAAAGAAATACTGTCAACATTTTTGATCATCGGTATTTATTTAATAATCAGCCCATAAGCCCTCATTATAACGAATCTGTACGTTTGTTTACCGCCTCGCACGCTTCCCGCGGCGACGATCCGTCACGTGATCCCGCTGACGTCACCGTAAGAACTGACTGATACTGAACAACACTGTTCACTTATACCAAATCAAATCTTCGAGACAATACCAAAATAAAATCATGTCATACTGTGAAACAGACATACTGGAAATTCCAATGTGTATGCCACCTATCGACCCGTACATGTACGAATTGATTCCCATGCGAACTGATTCAGCGCGTGGAGCTCACGAAATCAGCCGAGTAAACCGCTCCGCTCATTCATCTGACAGCGAGTCTGGCCACGGCGACAGCTGTCAGAAACCAAAGATTTTCGGACCGACAACTTAAGCTGGTAACTACATTTTATCTCAGTTACTTCCTTGCTATTTCGCTATGGTGGCCGCCGTAGTATAAATGAAATACTCTTCAATAGGGCTTAAATCGCCAATCAAATAAATAAACAAATAAATTTCTTTGCTATTCGAGACCGCGGACATCCCAGTATTGGTAGTTTTACTAGCGCCAACACGCTTTGCTCGCGCAGACACAACGGTGAAAACATAGTCAAAATAACCTTGAAGTTAATACACACCTCTGAATCACGGCATCATAAGTCCAAAAACTAGGTTTCGTTAACGTTCATAATTCACATATGCTATGCGGGTTGTTCTGTAGTAAGCATACTGTAATTTCTGGTTATTATAAGCTTTAGCTGTCAAAATATTGCCCAGTGTTGTTCATTTTTCTATTCCTTCCCATGTTATCTATCACCTTGTCGTGTGCTTGCCGCTGCCTCATGCGGGTAAAGTGCCCTGATATCCACGGTCTCGAATACCACCATTAAATAAAAAGATTCAGTCTTTTTAAATTCAATCCAAACTGTCAACAGTGTGCAAGTGAAAATTTATCAAGATGCATATTTTTGCAAGAAGAAATACTTTACCGGTACATCAAGTGAGACTTGGAATTAACTTTCTTACCGTATCAAGGAATCTACCGACCTATATATGGCCCTCTCTCAACATGAAATCTATATTCTTATTTTCAGTTGTGATTGTGTGAACAGTGTTCTTATGCCAACTAATGTAGAGTGCCTTTGCTGCCAAGAAGTGTCGAGGATTACCTAGCTTGCATCACCGAGCACCAAGGCTTTATTGTCAGCTGTACAAACAGACATGCTATATTGACGTCCATTTATGAGTTATTGGAAGACTATGGACCCAACGATGACAATGAGCCACCAAACAAATAAGTGGCATGGATTTAATTTGGAATTTAATAGCATCACGAATGTGTCACAAGAAAACAAACATCTAGAAATGAATTAAAGCCAACAGGATTTGATGTTGGAGCTCCAAGTAAATTATTCAATCGCACTTGGTTGTATCCCGGTAAACTAACAATTTGACTTAGGTGCAGTTTATCTGCGTTTTCATATTTACATATAGTTACCAACTTTTGCTTCGTAAAAGAGAAATAAAAAAGAACGAGGAATGAGGAAAAAATTATCACCAGACTTACTTCTGATACATGCATAATCAATTATACAAAATACAACAAATCTGTTTATTATGCAAAGTATGTCACTTGATTTGAAATACAAAAATTGCAAATTCACGAGGCTTAAGTGTATGAAGTAAATTCACTCAAATCAGCAATGTCCTGATTTTCTGATGTTGATAAAAAAGGAAACATGGGTGAGTTTTTATATACAAGATAAGAATGAACGCCATATATAGAACAATGATGAACATGAAATTCAAAGAAGTACACTATCTCTCAAAGGTGGCTCTGCAACCGGTGTGCCTTTCAATAAATCACACTAGATCGTTCGCACTTGCTGCTTTACTTGAATCAGCCGTGTCCTAGAAGAAATAGGTAAATAATATCACATTATCATTTCCAGTATGTATCTGTTTGGAATTTTGCAGCTATTCATATGGGAAACGGTTTAGGTAGAATCTAGTTTAGGGTGATCAAGATGCAAAATTAATCAAGAGGAAAAGATAAACTGTAATTTACTGAAATGTTCAGACAGTTTGACATTTATTCAAGTATTTTACCAAATAGTAAAAATAAGCTTTACATCTAATTGATACAAGTCATGAAAGACAGTCACCTCTTGGATATTGTCTTCTGGCGAGCCTTTCCTATCTGAGTTGCCACCGATCTAGTTACGTGCACTTGAAAGCTGTCAGCTTCTGAAGGTAAAGGTCAGTTTTCTCCAGATGTTTCAAGATCAGCATTCTCCTTGTCTTTCTGAAATTCCTCCATGAGTTTATCTACTGTCTACATGGCGGAAAAAGTGTTTAAATACATTATGTACATAAAAATAATAACAAATATGAACTAA
Organism: Liolophura sinensis; assembly: GCF_032854445.1. Lineage (NCBI taxonomy): Eukaryota > Metazoa > Mollusca > Polyplacophora > Chitonida > Chitonidae > Liolophura > Liolophura sinensis. The sequence continues at coordinate 22,948,524 of NC_088298.1, read as the reverse complement.
TACTTATTACTTCCTGTTGAACCGCATTAAAAAGTATTCCTCTTACATGACATCAGTAAGGTTATAGGTGGAAGTGAACGGGCCTCAGCGAGGGAGTCTGAGAACTATTGTTTTTCTATAAAAAAAGAATTTTATATGCCGAGATGTGACTAACTTTTAATAATTTAACATCCTCAACTGCAGTTATTCTGTTGTTGACTAAAGCACCATGCTAAAAACACATATAGCTTGCCAGACAAGCCGCAGAATTCGTAGAAACTAAAAACAACATTATTTACTGGTAACTAGGTCGGCTACATACAATAGGCCTATATGTTATATACACAGTATTCCCTTTTCGTTTACAACATGTGTTATTGTTGAAAGACTTAACCGGGGAAAATCCTCTTTTTATCACAATATTCAAGAAATCATGTTGACACTTAGGCCCCTACCCTCTTCCGATTACGTTTTGTGAAAGCTTTTGTGTGATGTGTTTTGAAAGGACGAATAGGTTGTTGTTGTTGTTTCGAAAGGACTTGACATCTTAACTGCCAGGAGAATGTCCGGCATAGCGTCTGTTATTAGCCGTGCTACTACATTTTCACTGCCCAAGCTTGCCAACTTCTCTGGGTCCCGGTCAAACATGCATTTGGAGAAATGCCTGCTGCACAATTTGTGGTGGTACTTGAGATCGAAGTTTCTCTTAAAGTAATAAAGCCAGATTTTCCTCGTGGCAGAGTTCTTTGGAAAGGCAAAGAAAATCCCATCTCCTTTGACCAGCTGACTACTGCTTCCGTAAGCTGCACATGTCACAGACAGGGCTATCTCTCATGAATTTGTTAAACAACAGCAAATTCGGGTCGCAATTTAATGCTTTCTTCATCACGTGCTTACAGCCTTCTACTATGAATTATGCACGTACCGAGCCAGCACCTTCTTACGTTGACGTCACGGACTCGGCAGCCTCGCTTTGAAATTCACAATATGCATATTCAGCCAAGCGGTCTTCTTCGTCGGCTGCCGCAAAACGTCTACACATAGGCCGTGTATGGTTAAAGGGGCCCAAATACTATCAATATGAACTTTTAAAACTATCTGGAGACAAAAAATATAGAAAACTCTTGACAGTATTCCTTTAATGTATTAAGGACATGGTCGCGTTCCATTAAATTGTAATGTACACTCGCCTCCTTGCAATCATTCACATTATAAGAACAACTTCAGATGTTAAATTTTGCAACTGTACACAGGAATGTAAGCGCCATGTCAGATATTGGTATACCACCTGTAAACCATATTTCCAAATCGCCCTAAAACAGACGTTCCCAAAGATATGCGGAGGAATACTGTATAAATCTAAAGTGTGTTTTTTCTGTTACCCAGGATCCACTGTTTTTGCATCAGTGTGTACTGGCTGTCGACACAGACTACCCAGAAGTCTTTGAACTGCAGGAATGGAACAAGGAATGCTATGTTTTTAAGGTCGGTAAATTGTGGATTCAAATCAGTAGTGTTTGTAAGTATATACAGATGCTATACACGTATGTTATGTCATTGCCATAGGACAACAATGCCATTTTCAGATATACGGTAGCTGTGTCTGCAATATGAGAGGTTACTGTAGCAATATTCCCCAAATATTTCGACGAAAAGTAGGTCATACAAGCCACCTATGTTTATCCATCCCTAACTTTTATGTCATCTCCTAAAACATAATAAAACATAATGCGATGGTTTAATTATTGCCCAAACTGATTAGAGCCGCTGAAAGGGAGGTGATACTAAGGGGCTTCCATACAATGCATTGAGTAAATCAGTGATCTTGCTTCTCTTTCAAGCTACGGTAATCTCAAATAACGAATGTATCCACCCAGTTAGAATGTTAGTTCATAGGAGCCCGACACGACAGCTTCTCATTTGACCGGTTTATCTGTTATGTATAATTAATGACGTACAGCAAAGAGAGTAAAACCATAGTACCGACGACAGTGTGACAGACGTACAGCAGAGAGAGTAAAACGAGAACAGCGACGACGGTGTAACAGCTGGCAAATGGCCACACGTAACCGACGCAACATGGCCTTTCAGTTTACCTCAGTTAGGGTTTTATTCTGCCTGTTCATGTAAATATAGATTAAATTAAATTAATTAAAGATTACACGCCCCCTAGCACCATGACTTAAGCATATTAAGATAACTAAAAAGCAGTATGTTAATTGCAATTTATTAGATGTCACTGGTCTAGAAGTACTCAGCATGCAGAGTTGTCACTACATATAACATATAGTAGCATTGAAATGACAGTAAACAAAATGACATTGGTTCTGTTTCAGGCCGACACCGAAGAAGAAACAACGAATTGGATACATCATTTGAAACAGTACTGGATTGATATATCTTTGTGGAGAAGACGACGTAATGCTCTGGCTAATATCATGATTAAACAGTCGTCGTGAATGGAATCGCTTCACCAGTATTCAAGTTGAATGCATTCCAAACCAACACAAGCGGTTTGCGAGTCATCTGTCCTCAGAACGATAGCCCTAGAACCCACCCTGGCAAATAGGGCCTACACCCAGGACAGTCTCTGTGCAAGTGATCATTGTTGTGACATTTGTGTCATGAAGTTGTTCAACTTGGACAGTGATGCCGAGAATTCTGTGCTAAGAGGACTCATAACTGTGAACAATCTAGCCCTAGAGGTAAAGGGCGGAAACCAGCGGAGACTTTCCTAAATGATGGAATACAATGGACACTTTAACCACCGTGGTTTGTAGAATCGAACGAACGTCGTGCAGAGGGTTTGTGGATATCCCTTGGAAGAAGGTTGATTTCCATCTTAGCCTTCTCTATGGGGATCTCTGTTTGTGAGGAATGCAACCCAAGTGCTAACAATGCTCAACAATGGATTTGCCAAACCATTTTATGATGGAACAGTCATATTTCTTAACAAAGGGTTGTGTTCTTACCTTTAAATGTTGACATATTGTATTGGTGAAATTTCTTCCGTTTTGGGGTAAAAAAACAAAGCATTTTTGTGATAAAATTAACATCACTATGACCGCAAAATGCCACTTTCTATTTGTAACTCTGTTTTACTCTCGTTACAGTATCATATTTCACCCCGCACCCTCCAAAGTGTTGAAAACTAATCAAATCAAAGTTTTTGTATTTGCTGAGAATAAATTAAATGATTACCTTTCAGAAAATATCAAACTCTTAGTATTCATAGTGTTCAATAGACCTCATCGTGATTTGCCCTTAACGATGACAAAACTGACATTAAGTACAAACAATTTTTTTTTCGTTGATTCATTTGATAATTTGTGTAATTAATGAGGTCATTATGAGTTTACGAGTACGGGAAGTTTACTGCAACTGATACAATTTAATAAACATGATTACTTACTCATTACTGTTTGAACACTTTCTAAACATTATCATACCACCGTACCATTGTTCTATCGCCCAGCGATGGCATGAAAAGATGGCACGATGGGGCGGAGCGATGGCATGATGGCACGAAGCGATGGAACGATGGCGCGGAGCGATTTCACGATGGCACGAAGCGATGGTACGAAGTGATGACACAATGGCAGGAAGCGATGGCACAATGGCACGAAACGATAGTACGATGATATCATCATGCCATCACTTCATGCCATAGTACTATCGCTTTCTGCCATCGTGCCATCGCTCCGCGCCATCGCACCATCAGCCCTAAGTGACGTGGTGAATTATAGTACAAATGTTTTATCATTGTTGTCTATTTCTTTTAGCCAGTCGCCTAAAGATGTATCGGGATAAGATGTGTTTATCTCGATACAACTGGAAGTTCTTGTGGTACCAGGCAATACCGATGATAGCGGCCAATGTTGGTTGATGTGAACTTTATAAAACGAAACCTGACTGACCGTGAGTTATGTATACTTATAAAAGGAAGCCCAACGACGTATTGGGCGGAAGTGTTATTATTGCTCAGCAAATCAAAGTTCAGGTAAATGATGTAGGACATCGCGAAAAATTTGATTCAGCGAAGATGGGATTGCATGGACTATACAATGTATTTACTGTTTGGAATTTGATCATTAACTTAGTTAGTACAATGTTTTAATTAGTTGAATTACAGGTTTTTGACGCAGATTCCATGTGACGCTTATGCTATTAAATTAACTTCATAATAAATTAATACATAGATATTTGCTTAACAAATAAATTGATACTGCGTTAAGCCCATAATGATGTAAAATACTGAATACATTTGGTGACAATTTTCACAAAATTCTGCCTGTATCTGTTATAATAAAAGGATTGCACCATAGAGAGTAAAACCAAAACAGCGACGACGGTGTTATAATTGGCAAGTGTTCACACGTAACCGGTAAAATACGGATTCTTGTCATTTTACCTCAGACTTTTATTCAAAATGTTCATGTAAATGCTAAAATAGTGGCAAATTACACCCCATACTGGGATTTTTTCAATGATATTTTGGGAATTGATTTAACTTTCAACAACACTTCTTGGATTGAAAATTTCACTTCAAGACAGGACCATTCAAAATTTTCCACATGGTGTACATGGTGCTCAGTAGGAACATGAGTGAAGTTAGTCTGCGATTTGCAATACGAGTCATATTTACATCGGATTGACTAAACAACCCAACTGGCGACTTCAAATAGGTAGATAAGGAAAAAATATGGACATCCGCCTTAAAATTACATTTGGTTTGAAAATCGTTTTGAAAATTCAACAAGTTACGAAGCTGCTTAGAAAACCTCAACATGTCCTACGATAACACTGACTTTTGTTCAGCAGAGCTCATGATGGCCTTCAGTTCTGTAACCATCCGGTATCCCGTTGCTGTTTGAGGGCTAGGTGATTTTTTTATTTATTTATTTATTTTTTATTACGATGGCGATTTGTCTTATGGTGGAAGGAAAGGCAGGCTGACTGAGCTGGTTAAAGGGCTGGCATTTTGTCACTATCAGGCCCTTGACCAAGGAGGCTGCGGGTTCTAATACAGCTCTCGCCGCTTTGGTTACGGCTTTGTCAGTGCCGAAGGTCAGTGGTTCACCCCTCCACCCACAAAGCCCGGGTGCCGTCACCAGAGATGTTTGCCTGAGGCACCTCGTTCTAAATATCAATATTTCCACATTTACCGGGTAAAAATGAAAAACAATGACTAGATAAAGAGTTGTATTTCTTAAACAATCAATACATTATCCAGATATATTTTGTAACAGCCAGCCATGTTGTACGGTCGCTATTTTGCCATTATGCATAGCTGCGTGCTAAACTTCACTGAACACCATGGTCGCCTGTTGAGTTATTAAACGTTATGATCAGACAGCCATTGAATGGGACAGATGTTTGTTGAGATTTTCAATGCCATTGTGCATTAGGGTAACTAAATGTCAATAATTATCACGAAAACAGCAAGCAAAGTGTTTAACCTGCAACCTATTAATGCAATGACTCGTCCCGCGATATTTTAAAGTGGGGAAACGTTGTGTATTAATTATTTTACAAATTTCCTGATAAAGAATAATTGAACGATTTTAATTTCGCAATTCTCTGTTCAAATCTGACTCAACCGGTCATTTTATGTTGCATTTTTTTCACATAATTTCTATAACATCGTTGTGTTAACATGGTTCAGATGAACCAGAATAGAACTAAATTAGCTTTGATACCAATCGTGCTAGAAGCGTTTCTTTTTGGTAGTTTTCTTTAAGATGCACAAAGCAGTTTGTTTTAGTGTTTTACCACAAGAAGTAATTCTTTCTTTTGGTAATGCGGTTTCAAATCAGCTGAAACATATTTTAATTACAAAAAATAAATTAAAAGTACAACGTTACTGTAGCCTTCCAGCGATAGCAACCGATTAAAGTTTACTACCCAGAATGCAAAGAGGTACGCATCGTGCAAGTCACCTTTATCTTCTCAAATAGCACGCCAATAGCGCGCTAAACCACACTTGTACTTGTAGATGGTTTATATGACATTATATATCGATCCAGCTAGACTTTACCTACGAAAAAGCCATTAAAGAAATAAAACCGTGTCGCAAAAACACTGCAATGGATTTCCACTCATTAAAAGCTGAAAAAGAGTGTCCACTTTCCATGCGTTCAATTGTCTTATTTCCTCACATGTGAAATAGGTCATGTCGTTGAATGTAAAATCCAGTTTCTGGAGTTTAGTGAGATCCGATACAGTGCTGGGAATACTCTGCAATTTGTTGTTGGACAAATTAACTCTTCTCAGTTTCTGATTTTCACAAATAGCTCCGGATGTAAAAATGTCAGAGCCGTATAAGACAAATCAATCTCCTCTAAATCGATTTGTGCAATGGAATGGACAGGGGTAGAACCAAGCTTTCCATTCTTGTTGCGATAGTTGGACAGATTGCATATTGCTCCTGAAACATCGAGGTAGGTCATATTTTTTTATTCCTGAGCCAAGCATCAGAATGCGTGTATCTAGATCTATGGAGACAGCTCCTAAATATCGAAGAAGTGAAAGTTAAATCTCTTATTACCAGATTTTAAGTTTTAAATCCACTGACGCTGGATTTTCAGACAGACTGCTAAAGTCATGATAGTAAATGCAGTTCTTGGACATGTCCACCGAGGGTGCACATATTTTCCTTATGTACATGAAGTCATTCTCGTATGACCAAACTCTCTTTTCATATTGGAATCTGTCGACAAAACTCACGCTTATTATCGTCATATTATTACCTTGCAGATCACTCAACGACCAAAGTACACCAAGAAATACATTTTCGCTAAGGTCAAGATCATCCAACGAAGTTAACGGATGAAAAGCGCCTCTCTCAATGATGGAAAGTTGACACTGAATTACCTCTAGTTCTTTAACAGCAATGTTTCCAAGCGACATGAACGTTGTATTTCTTAAAGATAAAGGCATTTAAAAGTCGAAGTAGGCATCACTAAAGAGACCACTTAAACTATGCATAAATATACCTTCATTTACTTTTATAGACTTTTGTGAAAAGAGTTAAAAGGCGCTCAAACATTTGAATTCTAAGGTGGGCTATATGGACCATACTATCAGAGGTTAGGAACTCTGACGTCACAGGAAGTTTTTCCAAATCTAATCACTACACTGAATGTTGGAATAACTCTTTTTACCTAGGATTAGAAGATTACTGATAAAAAATTCCCAAAAATTCCTTCTTTCTCTTGAATATCAGGAAAAGGTGATCTGACATCAGAGCTCCCAGATACCATGAATATGGGTCATAAAGCCCACCTTACTATTCAAATATCCGAATACTTTTCAACACTCTTTAAAAAATCTGAACAAATAAATAAAGTATTTTTAGGCACAGTATTCATTTGCCAGTATGATTAACTTTACTTAGCTTTCTTTTACTTTATGTAATACCGGTACCAATGGATATATCTGACGAGGTGAATTGACTGTCCTTGTCGAGATCCTAGCCAAAGGCGTAAGTCCTACACCAGAAGTGAAATCTCGTGCAAAGTCCAGGAATAGTGATGTGAGGTTCTTGGTCTGCTTAATGACGCATTTACTGCAGACCATTCCCCACCCATCGAACATTCCTGGACACGTATCACTTTCAAGCCCAAACTGAGGTGTGAAAGCTTTTGTACTAATGGACATCGGATTACCTGACAAATTCAGAGAAACAAGATTTCTCAGCCCTTCAAACATTTTCAGCAGGAGAGTTAGTAAGTTTTTGTTCGACATTTCCGGCAGGACAATCTGTAGGTTGTTCGACATTCCCAGCAGGAGAGCTTGTAGGTTGTCGTTCGACATTTCCGGTAGGAGAGTTTGTAGGCTGTTGTTCGACATTTCCGGCAGGAAAGTTTGTAGGTTGTTGTTCGACATTTCCGGCAGGAGAGTTTGTAGGTTGTTGTTCGACATTTCCGGCAGGAGAGTTTGTAGGTTGTTGTTCGACATTTCCGGTAGGAGAGTTTTGTGGGTTGTTGTTCGACATTTCCGGCAGGAGAGCTTGTAGGTTGTTGTTCGACATTTCTGGCAGGAGAGTTTGTAGGTTGTTGTTCGACATTTCCGGTAGGAGAGTTTTGTGGGTTGTTGTTCGACATTTCCGGCAGGAGAGCTTGTAGGTTGTTGTTCGACATTTCTGGCAGGAGACTTTGTAGGGTGTTGCTCGACAGACACAGCGTCTGCAAATTGCATCCAGGTGTGAAAGCATGATTAATAACCTCTGTCACATTATTAAAACTTAAATCAGTTCCTCGAATATTCCCTAAACTCTCTAATTGGCGCAGGCCTCAATCCCCCAAAGGACCTGGTACGGTAAGGCGGAGAATTGGCCCCAGAGAGGTACGATAAGAAAGTGCAAATTTCAAAATCCTAGCAAAATTCTGTAAATTTCCAAATCAGAAGTACAAAACTTGATCCAATCGCCCATAAAAGTTATATGGTCATAAAAGAGATGGTTACTTAAAATGCACTCTGGATCAAATATGCCAATTTTTCGTTCAAGCGAGGGGCTGTGTCTGTAATTTACAGAATGAAGATTAACGTTAACCAGAAAAAATCTTTACTGAAAGTTTCACAAGTGTATTTATAGGTGCTGTCATAGTTTCGTTTTGGTTAACGTTTGTCTTCATACGTAAAGAATAAACTTTATAATGTGATCAGCTTTGTCATGCTTTGGTAAAGTTTAAAATCCGTATTTCTGCCATTCTCTGTCATTCTTCATAATACAGTGAACTAACGAAGAAACTATGGAGAACAAGTTTCACCTCGTGAGGGAGTTCGAATCTTGGTTGGGTCTTTTTCTTTGGCAACATTCTTGTTGTGTGAGTGAAGATGTGGGCCGTCTTGATTTAAATAGGTGTTGTTATGAATTAGAATGGATAATTATTAAGCCATGGTATTACGTAACGTGTAGCAACTATAGCGAAATCATACGTGAATAGAGGTTGAGAGTACGTGTGGTCCTGGAGCTATCATTAACATTAACATTTTTTTTTGTTATACGTAGCGGAAGTATAAGGCTGAACATTTGACTGGTGACTAACGGCATGCTCAAGATTTTTTTAGAAAGCTAGGGTAGGGTGGGGCAAAACGCCTACCTTAAGCAAATTTTGTGTCACTTCATAAACTATTGGTCGTCTTGAGCCGGAATTACGTCTGAGGATAGCAGCGCATGTGAGCTAAAGTACCAACCACTTTCATGACTGATGTCAAAAGTTTTCTGTTGTTGAAAGAGATAAAAAAAAAATTCTCACACTGGGCGTTTTGCCTCCTCTGAATAAAATGTGACAAAAAGACATGAATTTAAGCATACAACCTTTAATTGCGTGTATCCTCTTGTAATACATACAGAAGGAGATACATATAGAAGAAGATATTAAAAATCTGAGGCATCCGACTCGCAATTGGGGCACACGAATCTGGAGTCACCAGGTGTGCACTCCTCATGAGCCCATTTTAGGCAGGAGATGCACTGAATCCAGACTTCCTTTGATAATGCATGGCCACTCCTCATCTTCGTCGCTGCTTTGGTCTCTCACGGACTTCCTTTTCGGGGCAGCTTTCCCTTTGCCTTTGCCTTTGCCGGAGTTCCCTTTGTAACCTCGTCCGTTCTCCTTAGCCGTTTTCAGAGCCTCTTTCTCCAAGAGCTGATCCTTATAAGGAGAAGCGGTCAGTAGCGTTGCCTCCTCTGATTTTCGCTTGCGGCTGCGTGGGACAGCCAGCTTGGGGAGCGGAGACAAGCTTCTAATAAGCTCTTGCACTGGAAAGCCTGTAAAACAGTAAACACAGCAGTTAAAATTAACCTTTACATCAGTCGCGGGCGTTAAAATAGCAAACGGAAAAACAATGACTGGTGCATAACTGTCCAGGGCCATCCTTGGTCAGATTTGGGGGATTAAAGCAGCAGCAGTTTTCCCATCTTTATCACTGCTTCAGTTTAATGTACTTACTTGCATTTTGGCTTGAGCTATCAGTGGATGGACCTGCAACAGCATCAGGTATGTCATCTCGAGAAACTGGGGGGTCTGCGATGGTTAGGGGATGGTCAACTGCAGCCCGAACTACTTCAACAATAGGTGGAGGCGCGTTTTCTTCAGGGAGTGGGGCATCAGATGCCGCACAAGGTGCCGCTACACTATTTGTTGCTTGATCGTCGGAGGAGTCATCAGTTGACTGTACCGCTGACACGGATGGGACATCACTAGCGGGCTGATCCTGATCAGTAACCATCGATGGTGCAAAATCATCGTCAGAAAAGATGTTCTCGTCATATGGCCAAATGCCGCATGTGAGGAAGCCATGCACGGCTTTTTCTGAGGAGGCCGACCGGAGGAAAGCTTTTCCAAAAATCCCAGCAATGTCAAAGAAGGATATGCGTTTACCTGGATTTGCCACCATCCAGGAGTCCGCTGCAGCATTGTATGCACTCTTTAAAGATTTAAAGTAGGTGCGATCCAGAGGTTGCATCTTGTGTGTACTGTGTGGGGGGAGGGTTAGCAAGTTGATTCCATGTTGTCTTGCAAAGGTCACAGCTGCTAAGGTCTTATGGCTGTGGTGTCCGTCCAGAATGATGATATGCTGGGTATCGCGTGTGGCATTTGTGAAAGACGCAAAGTGTTCTAGCCACTTAACGAAGAGGTCCGAATCGGTCCATCCACTTGGGCTCGCGTATCCAACTGCCTGTGGTGGTGCACCATTCATCAATGCGTCCACCATCCTCTTTCTTGGAAAAATCATCATCGGGGGCACATATACCCCTGTGGCATTCATGGCACATATGACTGTCACCGTTTTCCCTCTTTCGCCACTGGTCATCTTACCAACTTGTCTGATGCCCTTGGTGGCCAAAACTTTCCCTGGTTTATGGACGTTTGTGATTCCGGTTTCGTCCATATTCCAAACACGAGCACGGGTGAAGTCTTGTGTTTCCAGCAATTGGCGGTACACTCCAAAGAATTGCTGGACTTTAGGCTTATTGAACCCAACAGCACGTGAAATGTTTGTTCCCTGAGGCGCTCTTATGCTTAAATCTTGATGGCGCGACAGGAAACCAGACAGCCAATTTTTCCCGGCCATCCTTTTTTCGTGGCTGAAGGGATGGTTGAGTTTACGTTTTTCGGCCACGTCATAAGCCAGCCGTCTGACGTCTGTGGTGGTCAGACCATACAATGCCGTTTCCATATACTGCACATGGTGATGGAGCTCTCTCTCGACGTCAGTGGAAAGAACGATTCGATGCCTGCCTAGCTGTGAGACTCCGGGATTGGCGACTTTACCATCCCTGTGGCGACGCAGGGTCCTAGCCGGAATGTTAAACTCCCTGGCCGCCATTAGAAGGGGTGTGCCAGTGCTAACTGACCGCAGGGCCAGCCCTAGCGATTCATTTCCATACTGTCCCCGGGTGGTTGTTCGTTTGTAATTCCTGACCATGATCACGCTGTCTGCAAAAAAGAGAGGACGGGGTGTTTTATGTGTGGATACATTTGGTGATGTGTGGATACATTTTCCATGGTACATGTGTGTAGGCCGGCATAAAGTCAGCAAAAATTCAGCCGAAGTTGCACTTGTAGGCTGTACATATTTACCTTAACTTTATTAAGTTTTTCGGAAAAGCTGTACAAGAATTCCATATGAATTTGTTTATATATGCTATGCGCTCATTCGTAGCAAGAATTTAATTACAGAAGAAGAAAAGAAAATGGACCTACTTACGATTATACCAATCCAGAGGCACTGGGTGTTTAGTGTCTAATACTTTGTGATATCTCTGTATCTTATGCCCTGTACTTTGTGATGGTCAACCGACCTACATTCCCCCTGGAGCTGGTTCTGTGAGCTTCCACTGCGCAGTTGCTATGGTCACCACCGCCAAAGCCATAAATCTGTCAGGACAAAGTGAAAGTGATACCCTATGCCTAGAGATAAGCTTAGTGGAATGGATGCGTTTGAGATTGGCATTACTCTACCCGTAAGCCAAGTTCTTTTAGTATTGAACTCAATATAAGATGTTGGGGCAAGACGCCCGGCACGGTGGGGCAAAACGCCTGGATGGGCGTTTTACCCCCCACTAATGGTGGGCGTTTTGCCCCAAGCGTGTGCTTTGTATGATTTTGTCTCCAGAGATTTGCTAACAATTTTTAGCTCAACACTAATGTTCTATTTCAATGCTTAATAGTCTTACTTACTGACATACAAAGGGTTGTGGCTTTGACTTTTATTTACGAGAATGTACTACAAAAACTTGAAATGCACCTTTTTACAAAAAATACTGCTAAAAATGAAACTTACCACATAGAAAGGCGACCGTTTCTCCGTCAAAGATGACACAACTGTCGTTTGACAAGATAGAGGGCAGCACTTGTTTCGCATAATGATCATGGCGGGAACAGTCGTCATATTTTCTATTTTGGGAGTAGGCGTTTTGCCCCGCCCGGGCGTTTTGCCCCACCCTACCCTACATCTGTGGTGCAGTGACTTTCCCCATTCTACAGTGTCTAATGTAAGAAAGATATTTTGATTTGACAGGAGCAGGCTAACATTTTTCGATTTTTCGATTTTTTGACCTATACATTGCTTAAATGCATGCTTGCCATATAACAGGGAAAAAATTAAAACAGAACTGAAAAAAGAAAGAGCCTTATGAGTGTCAATCATAGTTGTGGTCAGTTTCGCTTCTTGCGGTGCACAGTTTCTTACAATGGAGCCGATCCCTGCCTTACCATGCCAGGTCCTTTGTAGAGTGCATTCAGATGATGGGCCTTTGTGGCCTAGTAGTGAGCGTGGTTCGCGCAGCACAGTGAATCTGAGCATGAGCTCAAGTCCAGATCATGCAGGCCTTTCTTCCGGTCAGTAACAACTACAGTCAGTTTCGCTTCTTCAGATGCACAGTCTCTTGCGCTGGGGACGATTCCCCGCCTTACCATGCCAGGTGCATTTGTGTTGTAATATCTGATTACTGTTAATTAATTATGCCAAATTTAATAAATCGGAATTAACACCACTACTTGCGGGTAGAATGCAAATTCGAATTTCGTTTTGGACATGGTGGTAGGGGTTGTATAAGTTACTTCTTTTTAATTAATTGCATGAACAGTTAGAACTGAACTCCGAGATTACGTGTGATGCTCTTCCAACTATCACACTTTCGTCTGTGCTTCATTTTCACCTGATTGACCCGGATAGCACAGTTGATATATATGACTTTCTTAAGACTTTAAAAGAGGAAGTTGTAACTTCGTTGGGTACGAAGGGGATAGTACAACGACTAGTTGACCCCTATCAGTATAATGGCTCGGGCGGTGCGACTTACTTGCCTTCAGTTAGTCGTCTCAGTGAAGTAGCACTAGATAAAAGAGAGGGAGACATCCTTCCTGCGACAAGGAGACACATTACATACACCCTAAGGATTCCTTCGTAGTCATATGACTGAAAAGTTGTTGAGTACGACGTTAAAGCCCAAGCACTCACTCACTCACTCACTCATTTTCACCTTCTGTGCTGTAATCCGTTACAGCATGTTTATTCTTAAATAATCTCTAACAATATATTACTCTAGCTATTTATCTGAAACTTCCAGACGTCTTAATACATTTGAATACATACCGAACAGTTAGCAGCTTACCCGACAAATTGGGAGTGGTTTAAATCAGTACTCTGCTTTCCTTCTCCCACAAGCCTGTATCACAAAAAAATAATTTGTTTGCTGCACAAATGTACACTTATCTAGATAATATATTATAACACTTAGTGGTTTTCGAGTTTTCACTAAGGTTTGGTTCTCTTGAAATCCCCTTAATCATGTCCGATGAAATTTTCTTATGATTTCATCGTGTCAAAAAACCATTTACTGTATTCTGCGTTAAAGGCGTTCTCGCTACGATATTGCTGAACTATTGCCGTTGTGGCGTTAAGCCATAATAATAATTCATTCATTCATTCATGGATGACATGTAGTTGTTAAATCAGTCACGTGACAAAGTGCGCATGGGTAGTACGATTGGATATTACATTGCATCGTATTATGAATAAACTAAAATAAATGAGTCCTCCGAAGTAAATACAGCTTGTGTTTTTCATTTTTAATTCAGCAGAAGGAACACTCTCTCAGTACAGTCAAACTTTGATGTGAGATAGTGTGAGTCTAAGAAACTACAATAACGTAATGCGCAATACAGTCCTTGGCCTACAGCCAGCTGCGCGCAGTACAGTCCTTGGCCTACAGCCAGCTGCGCGCAATACAGTCCTTGGCCTACAGCCAGCTGCGCAGAGTACAGTCCTTGGCCTACAGCCAGCTGCGCAGAGTACAGTCCTTGGCCTACAGCCAGCTGCGCGCAGTACAGTCCTTGGCCTACAGCCAGCTGCGCGCAATACAGTCCTTGGCCTACAGCCAGCTGCGCACAGCACAGTCCTTGGCCTACAGCCAGCTGCGCTCTATTACCCATATCCACAATTGCTGAATACAAAAGTATTGTTTTCTCCAAAAAAGTCGAGAAACTGGGTTTAAATTGTTATCCGAATCAAATCAATAGCTCAGTTGGTAAACAAACTACCCTCAGCACTGAACTGAGAGGATTTCTAAAGTTTGGTCATTCCTTCACATGTCGAGTCGATAGTAACTTGGATTCACCACACCTGCGTCATTTGCCTTTGCAGATGCTTTGCGTGGTGAATCCATGGTAGTTGCAGTTTACCTGGTTCTCTTTTTTCTTTTTCTTCCCATTTAAAGGCGAATTTTATTTTTACGTCATCTGTTACAGGGTCACCTTACGACAATTCTTCTGATGTTCAGAAAACCTCAGACCCCTGTTAATTTTCCATAAGAGACAATGTTAACGTTTAGTGCTGTAGCTCAGTCCCAAACATTCCGTGGCCAATAAACTTTAGTGCAAACCTGACCCAGCCTGAGAGAGAGCAGTCATATAAATCTTGACATAGGTTGATCTTTCTATGCCAGCAACTGGGAGAGGTGCCTCGCAACGACATGTGAACGTTACTAGCATCTTCATCACCACGTCTTCATGTGTCCTCTTGCTGCTAGAGCAGGTCAATGACTCGGGAGATTCTCATCAAATGCGGTCCCTGGGAGTTCAAGTCTAGCTTCCTCTTCGGTCGTACGTGAGAAACAGCCTGCGGATGCTCTGTTTCCCTGTTTTTTTATCTCTACCATAATGCTGGCCACCGTCGTATTGGTGATATATTCCCGAGAACAGTGTAAAACACAAATCAAATAAATCAATCAATCAATCAATTTTGGAATCTTCGACACGGCCACTTTCGAGACTCAAAGCCACATAATATGATTTCCTGCATTTGTCTCTGTGCAGTTATTAAATCTAACAAAACAATTATTTTTTTTTTTTGTTAAAAGAAACCAGATTTTAATCAAAAGATAACAGATGATTAAAAGTATCTGTATGTACAATGTGAAATTACGTGTGCTTAACACTGGCTTTGGCATGGTGTACAGCCCGTGTATCATACGACAATGACACGACCATTTTCGACACATAATAACAGTGCAGGATCGACGTTTAAAAATACAAGACATTCCCGCGCGTCTATTAAGGGCACAAGACATCATTGCGAAACAGAAACAAACGTTCGACAAAAGTTACATTGGAATAAGGGTCGATCGCACAAAATGATGATGTAAGACAATGGTAATGAGTTGAGAAGGCAATACTACTACATCAATACACATGAATACAATAGTATGTGCAATCTACATTATTTGCCTGAAAGAAAACCAACAATATAAACAACGGACTATATAACGTACTTGATTCGACATCTCTGCCCACAGTGTCAAGCCTAATGTCCTTGATTTGCCATCGCGGCCACCAATGTCAAGCCTAATGTACTTGATTCGCTATCGCCGCCCACAATGTCAAGCCTAATGTACTCGATTCGCCATCGTGGCCACCAATGTCAAACCTAATGTACTTGATTCACCATCGCGGCCACCAATGTCAAGCCTATAATGTACTTGATTCGCTATCGCCGCACCCAGTGTCAAGCCTAATGTACTTGATTCGCCATTGCAGCCCCCAGTGTCAAGCCTAATGTACTTGATTCCCCATCACGGCCAACAATGTCAAGCCTAATGTACTTGATTCGCCATCGCCGCCCACAGTGTCAAGCCTAATGTACTTGATTCGCCATTGCAGCCCCCAGTGTCAAGCCTAATGTACTTGATTCGCTATCGCCGCCCACAATGTCAAGCCTAATGTACTCGATTCGCCATCGTGGCCACCAATGTCAAACCTAATGTACTTGATTCACCATCGCGGCCACCAATGTCAAGCCTAATGTACTTGATTCGCTATCGCCGCGCCCAGTGTCAAGCCTAATGTACTTGATTCGCCATTGCAGCCCCCCAGTGTCAAACCTAATGTACTTGATTCACCATCGCGGCCACCAATGTCAAGCCTAATGTACTTGATTCGCTATCGCCGCGCCCAGTGTCAAGCCTAATGTACTTGATTCCCCATCACGGCCAACAATGTCAAGCCTAATGTAATTGATTCGCCATCGCCGCCCACAATGTCAAGCCTAATGTAATTGATTTGCCATCGTGGCCACCAATGTCAAACCTAATATACTTGATTCACCATCGCCGCCCACAATGTCAAGCCTAATGTACTTGATTCGCCATAGCGGCCTCCAGTGTCAAGCCTATTTTACTTGATTCGCCATCACGGCCAACAATGCCAAGCCTAATGTACTTGATTCGCCACTGCGGAAGAGTCGAGAACACTTCACTAAATTACAGTTTTAAAAAACATAAAAGAAACTATCCACACAGCGGGTAATGTTAAGCAATCAGATCTTCATAGACTTAATATACCTTATAATCACATCGTGATTGATCAAAGAGGATCAAAAGACAGAATTTCCAAGCTCATTCCAGATGATACAAACTCAACAGAATGCTTTTGGCTGAAAACTTCAATACCACCACATTCTTCAAAAAGGAATTCTTAATAACAATAAAATATCCTTAAAAAATACTCCTCCTGTACCAAATTTGACTTCGCTATTTCCCTAAAACTGCGTAATTCTCAAATGAGGATTATCATGGACTGCGGGGCTTGCTGTTAAATAAAAGTAAAACCATAAAATCTCTATTCAGATAAATAGCGCAAAAATGAAAGAGGAATAACCTACAATTATAATAGATAATGTATTCCATATTTATCACATATTTTTCACATTTAAAACTGTCAACAAGAAGTCATTACACCGTGGTGTTTTGTTTTTTTTTTTCTTTCTTCTTTTTTACCAGTAATATTAAGAATGAGGAATGAAACAACGACATTTTATACACCTGCAAGGACATATAATAAGGGTACATGTATGCTCATGTGTTTACGACCAGGCCATAATATGACCACATGCGGAGCAACTTCCACGTCACCTTCGAACTTTTGGAGTGACGTAACCGCTGACGTCACCAACAGCTCCCAGGTCATTATGGATGTCATCAAATTAATTAACAAATAAAAGATATCGTCATGTTCATATTTAATAATCTGGAAGATTAAGACAATTGTTTTGGACACTGTACCTTAATAATTTAACATTCGCCTCCACCCAAATCTCACTTCAAAACCTTTCAGACAAAAGTCAACTAACTGATTATATAACTGAGCTAATTCAACTCATATCACCATATCTGCCCAGTTTTGAAACTTGTCTGGTTATATTGTTGACTCACTTGCTTGGTCGGTAAACACACAGGAGTCTTACACGATCTGGTCATATGGTTCAGTTTTCTGAGTTGAATTAGATCACATGTACAACTCAGACTTTTGAGTCAGTTGACCCAATCTTTCTCTCAGTGTAGGAAACATCACTTGACTTTAGACTCTCGACAAATGCACTGAAAACGTTTACTGATGCCAGATATTGCAGCTGGTTTCCAAAACTGTTCACAACTGCACACGTGTTGTGTCGTGAATTCAATTCAAGCAAATGTAAAACATCTGGCCTGAGTTTTATTCACACTTAAATGGAACAGCCTGCAGAATATCACATTTAAGGGTCAACACATTCAGCGTAAATGTATCAGAAGCACATGCTTTCACCTTAACATTAACACATTCAAACGTCATGACATTCAGCTCAAATGCAGCACATTCACTTTGAATTTGACAAATTCATATATTATTTAATTCATATTAAATGCCACACTCTAACGTTATCGCAATCAGCATAAAATTTGACACATTCACCTTAAATTTAACACATTCACTTTAAAGATAGAGCATTCAAACATCATGACTTTGAGCTTAGCTGCAGTACAATCTTATCAGCTCTGATAAAATTGAACACATTCACCTTAAATGTAACGCATTTATGTCATGAAATAATGATGAAATTTAAAACACGTATTAAATAAAACCGAACGGTGTTTGGCTGAATCTCTGTTAAGAATTTGTTACACGTTATATAACAAAACCCATCCATGATTATAAAATTACATTCAAAATGAAATTAACATCAAACACATCCACCTGAATATTGAACTATATTCCATTAAAACCTATAATGTGGGCCCAGCACAAATGTGTCATCATTTACTAATTTACAAACATAACAATTCTATGTAATGTGAATTTAGCAGCCATTCATCCATTGTCTCATCAAGGTTGTGTGGGTAACAGAACCAGAGAATCCATTAATTTTATACATATGTACAAAATGCCGTAGCAGCATAACAGCAATAATCTCAAATCATCATATTACTCAAGCTTGTTAAGACTTGTATATCTATATGTACAGGTAATTGTCCACTATAAGCTGGTAAGTCGTCAACTATTCAGTAACAGCACAAACCTCACAATATTTCCTCAGCGGTATAATATGTCACAGCTGTGCCCGTGGGAGTGCAGGCAGCACACAGGGACAGGGAATGGGGAGATGACATTACAGTGGACATGACAACTGTGCAGTGCACACAGACTGCACACATCTCCAACACACCTAGACTGCAAACTTTATGCCATTTGCTTGCAAAAGTCACATTTCCCCAAATTGCAACATTATTTGCTACATTACTGTTGCAGAGCAAAGCCCAATCTATAATCTATAATAAGATAATATAATTTATATATAATCATAAAATCCATAACGTTTGGCAAATGGTTTCTATTGTGTTAATTCCAATGCATGACTTACTAGTGAGTACCATTGTTACAACAACATAAACCCTCATAAAAGCGAAAGCTTTTTTCAAGGGTCTTTATGCGGGGCATTGCAAATTCAGATCCAAGAATTAAGACCATGGATAGCTGCACCACCATTAGTAGCTCTTGGGCCAACATTAGGCACATTTCTGACTGACAAAAGAGCTTAATGGTTTATACAGTCACTGGAATTATCATTCATAAATGTCATTAGAATGATAAGTATTAAACCCAAGATAAAATTATGACTTACAATACCATGGACATGGGTCTAATAAATATGGACATGAGGATAAAGCTAGGGTGACGAACATGGGACGAATCTTCATCTAAACGTACATAGAAATCTACACATTATAACATGTGTCCGGCTTTAATAAATTGTCAACGTGGCAAGAGTGTGGTGTTCTTTTCCTGTCCAGTGTTGAAGTAAAACCGGTGTATTATTAACATCAAAGAGGTACACACAGGTACAAGAACAAGTGAATGACTTTGCCAAGTAAATGACTCCAGGCTAGATGGACTTTCCCCATACGATCCATCACTATGGTAACATAACCGACCTTTTCTTCTCCTTGGGTGTACATGTATGCCACACATCAGCAGTCAAGTCGGCCTTCGCTGACATTCACAACTGTAAGGCTATAATTTCATTCGCTCTCCTAATTTCTCAGAATTCTTGCACTTGAATATATTAAAGTAGAAGATCAACTTGACGTCATATAATAGGTGTTCCACATTGTCACTAAAGGTTCCGAAGTACTGCATGTTGCAGGGATGTGTTCTATCCTACTGCAGTTTGTTCTCTACACTGGTGCAGGATACATCCCACTTTGATGAAACTT
The DNA here is from genome assembly GCF_032854445.1 of Liolophura sinensis. NCBI lineage: Eukaryota > Metazoa > Mollusca > Polyplacophora > Chitonida > Chitonidae > Liolophura > Liolophura sinensis. The sequence goes on along the minus strand of NC_088298.1, from coordinate 22,928,507 downwards.
GACATGTTCCATGCATGAATTCCACATTGCTGTCACGCATGTTTTACACAACAATAGGATGGGTTCAACCTTGTTCCACGAGAACATGTTCTACTACAGACGCGTGAATTCCACAAAATTACAGGATGAGTTCCAGGTTGGTGAATGGAGTGTTCTAAACTGGTGCAAGATGACCTCCGAATGGCAGTCAGACCTCCTGTGCACTGCTACAGGATGAGTTCCAGGTTGTTCAACGATCTGTTCCACACTGCTACAGGATGAGTTCCAGGTTGTTCAACGATCTGTTCCACACTGCTACAGGATGAGTTCCAGGTTGTTCAACGATCTGTTCCACACTGCTACAAGATGAAATTCACACACCTAATGATTTTTCCACTTTTAACCTTCTCCTGCTCTATCAGTGTTAACTACGAATCATCCTGGTATTTGTTGGTGTATGACAGACGCGCCGAACTTCCGTGACGGCTGATATTAACTGCTGTCCACTGACTCTGTCATTTTCACCAGTAGTCCGTCAGGTATTACTCTTTATGTTATCTGGATGTTCCATCAAATCATCTCAAGAGGTGTGTAGTCTGCATGGCATGTTCCTGACGATAAATTCAGTCCAACCATGTCCAATGTTCTCACCATGTCCAATGCTCATAGCTGCAGGATTCTTGCAATGTCCAATGCAAGGACTTGTAGGATTATCATCATGTCCAATACTTGTAGGATTATCACCATGTCAAATATACATACTCCTTGGATTCTCACCACGTCCAATACTCAAACTTGTAGGATTAAGACAATCCATGTCCAATACTTATACTTGCAGGATCCCACCAAGTTCACGGACTTGTTTCAGGTATCATACACACCAGCAGAAGCAGCATTACAAATTTACCTTCTGTTTTCATGCAGACTGTGGCCTTCATTATTTCGCCTAACTATCAACGAAGTTTAATATCTTAATATATTACCTCTCAATTTACTTTCACCTCAAAATAACAGGAAAGTGCAGTGGGATTGCTTTTTTTTAACCCAATTTGCTGAAGTATAAAATGTCATTTGTTTCTGTTTTCATTTTGTTAATACATGTATTCCGTGTAGAAATATAACAGTTATTTTATTAAAACACTACATGCGCTGAACTGTCATTGACTCTTGGTACTTTTAGTGTCTGGGTCAAGGAAAACGTTTTCCTTTGGAATGGCTTCTTCAATATACAAACACAGATTCTGCACTTCTCAAATAAATGTCCACATATATCTTAACACAGCTCTGTATAACTAGCAAGAAGTCTTACTACCTACTTCTACTACCTACTTCTACCTACCAGAAAATCAACAAACTGGAAGAAATCACTGTAAATTTCAATCGTCTGGAATTAATGCAGACAAAATCATATTTTCTCCAAACACAATAAAAACAGCGTCAAGCAGGGAGGAAAAACAACCGATCTTCTGTGGTGAACGTACAATATGTTCACCCTCATTTCAATAAAAATCATTCATTATATACAGGTTATTTTTTCACTTTGTTTACAGAAACAGAAACAACCATCTCCTTCCGACGTGCTTGTAGTTTGGCAACATAACCTCTGGTTCAAGATGGATAATAAAGCCCGTGAAACAGAGAGTCTACATGTTTGGGAGAAAAATTGCCAGCAGATTGAAAATTTGCAGCTTCTTCCTTGGATGGGGTTCAGTGGTTGTTTCATCTAGGTTACATGTACATCAGCTCCCTATCAACCCAGGAAAAACAATCCCTGAACTCTATCAGAGTTAAGACCAAACCAATCCTAGACTCAAGCGTATGAAAGAGTTGCTGCAAGAGAGGGAGGAAGAAGTTTTTTGGATGGCTCTAAGTCAAACATGATTCACACAGAATGGGATTTCACCATCCGATTTAGTCACACCAATACAATGTTAGTGAGCTCCGGTTTGTATGAACTAATGTCTTTGATGTTGGCTCGTGTGCATCTCAATGCAAAGGTATCCGTGGTTTTCACGTTGACAACACAGCTATAGTGTACTTATTCTGAAAATCTTCTGCGGTGATTACACTCGTTACAGCCAAGTAAGAAAAATTTAGAAATCCTTGACACATGTTCTAATATTTGCTCTGCTCCAGTTCCCCTCAAAGTGATTTTGTTGAAAATTTATTCAGTGATGTCTTCCTGCTTGTTGGAAACTTTCTCTTCCTCCCTGGCATCAAACTTCTTGGATTTGCCGGTGAAGCATTCCTCCAGGAAGTCTTGCATTGTCTCGTACAAGTGGCGCCGAGTATGCCCCCCATTCAGGAAGTGGTTTTCATCTGTGTATATCTGGTATGGAAATATACAAACAGTCATTGTCAGCTACACAGCATAATCATGCGAATCAAACTAAAAAAAAAAAAATGCCAATAGTCGTGGGTTTCCCCCTTGCTCTGCCCTGTTTCATCCCACCATAACACTGGTTGCATGAGTGAAATAGTCTTGAGTATGACTTAAAACACGAGTCAAATAAATCAATAAATCAATCAAACCCCAAAAGTTTCTTTGTTTTGTTTGAAATGTACTTTCTGACCTCAACTGATAAAGTTGTAACCTTCATTAAATTTATTTACTTATTTGACTGTTCAATAATACCACACAGATTGTTTAGTTAGTACAACGCAGGTCATCTTAATGTGTGAAGGCAACCCGAGTGCCAAGGTGGGTTCACACCGAAGTGCACAAGAAAAACCACCCACCTTAGGCAAGTTATTAACAAACTTTCCAAGGACATGCGATCTTTCCCACATGTACCTAACTGGAGGAAAACAAGTTGTCTTTCATAAACATTAGGCTGTGCAAATGGCCACATGAGCATCACTGACTGCTTTATATGTATATTGTCATCAAGACAAAACACACTGTCCAAGGCTGGGATTGAACTTGTATCTTACATATCCTAATGATCAAAAGACAAGGGTCTAACCACTCAGCCATGATCTCATCTTAAGGTCTGTCAGCAACCTGCAAACGGTTGTGGGTTTTCCCCGGGCTCTGCACAGCTTCCTCTCACTATAATGCTGGCTGTCATTGTATAAGTGAAATATTCTTTCTAAAAGCCCAATCAAATAAATAAATAAGTGACCTCACCTTAATCTGACTGTGAAAATTATATTTTTATGCAGCTATATTTTAGATGTATTCATGTTAATGTTGTATTGTAAAAGTGAGCCAGTCCACAACCACACGAGGGTGCAATGTTGATCTACAGTGAGCCCGTCCACAACCACACGAGGATGCAATACTGATCTACACTGAGCCAGTCTACAACCACACCAGGGTGCAATGTTGATCTACATTGAGCCAGTCCACAACCACACGAGGGTGCAATGTTGATCTACACTGAGCCAGTCCACAACCACACCAGGGTGCAATGTTGATCTACAGTGAGCCTGTCCACAACCACACGAGGATGCAATACTGATCTACACTGAGCCAGTCCACAACCACACCAGGGTGCAATGTTGATCTACATTGAGCCAGTCCACAACCACACGAGGGTGCAATGTTGATCTACAGTGAGCCAGTCCACAACCACATGAGGGTGCAATGTTGATCTACACTGAGCCAGTCCACATCCACACGAGGGTGCAATATGGATCTACACTGAGCCAGTCCACAACCATACGAGGGTGCAATGTTGATCTACAGTGAGCCAGTCCACAACCATACGAGGGTGCAATGTTGATCTACAGTGAGCCAGTCCACAACCATACGAGGGTGCAATGTTGATCTACAGTGAGCCAGTCCACAACCACACAAGGCTGCAATGTTGATCTACAGTGAGCCAGTCCACAACCACACGAGGGTGCAATATGGATCTACAGTGAGCCAGTCCACAACCACACGAGGGTGCAATATGGATCTACAGTGAGCCAGTCCACAACCACACGAGGGTGCAATGTTGTTCTACAGTGAGCCAGTCCACAACCACACGAGGGTGCAATGTTGATCTACAGTGAGCCAGTCCACATCCACACGAGGGTGCAATATGGATCTACAGTGAGCCAGTCCACAACCACACGAGGGTGCAATGTTGATCTACAGTGAGCCAGTCCACAACCACACAAGGCTGCAATGTTGATCTACAGTGAGCCAGTCCACAACCACACGAGGGTGCAATGTTGATCTACAGTGAGCCAGTCCACAACCACACAAGGCTGCAATATGGATCTACAGTGAGCAAGTCCACAACCACACGAGGGTGCAATGTTGTTCTACAGTGAGCCAGTCCACAACCAAACAAGGGTGCAATATTAATCTATCTACAGGTACACTCTCCTTCCACACTCAACCCTAAACCCATTCAGTATACTCACCTGTAACCTGAAGTAGATGTCCTCCTCTGTCAGGGCCCGGATCAGCTGGGCAGAATGCTGGAAATGGACGTTATCTGAAACACACAACATACGGATGTCAGTAGCTGACAGCCTGGAAAAGTGCCTGCTAACAACTGCAGTTAATGCAGATGTTCACGGATAATGGATGTGACATCACACAAAGTTGGTTGACCCAAAGCTGTGTAAAAACTGCTTTAAGCTTATTTCAGTGTTTTTAAGATCTCATCATATAATCCTTAAAACTTCAGACTTCAATTCATTTTTATAGCCAATAAAATACTTGGTTTAAGTAGTTATATGACACCAGATGGACAATCCTTGGTGACATGACGCCTGGGCTGTTGAACACAGTAGCAAAAATTAAAAATCAGAATTCACGTATTTGCAAAGCACATTTTTATTTAACGCATTTTTATACTTACCATCCCCTGTCCCATGGATCAACTTTGATGTTGGATCTTAACTTTGATCAGTCACACTGCAGTTTATGTGACATTTTACAAAACATCCCCTGTCCCATGGATCAACTGTAATGTTGGATCCCAATTTTGATCAGTCACATTACAGTTTATGTGACATTTTACATAACATCCCCTTTCCCATTGATCAACTGTAATGTTGGATCCCAACTTTGATCAGTCACATTGCAGTTCCCGTGACATTTTACATAACATCCCCTGTCCCACTGATCAACTGTAATGTTGGATCCCAACTTTGATCAGTCACACTGCAGTTCCCGTGACATTTTACATAACATCCCCTGTCCCATTGATCAACTGTAATGTTGGATCTCAACTTTGATCAGTCACATTACAGTTCCCGTTACATTTTACATAACATCCCCTATCCCATGGATCAACTGTAATGTTGGATCTCAACTTTGATCAGTCACATTGCAGTTTCCGTGACATTTTACATAACATCCCGTCCCATGGATCAACTGTACTGTTGGATCTCAACTTTGATCAGTCACATTACAATTCCCGTGACATTTTACATAACATCCCCTGTCCCATTGATCAACTGTAATGTTGGATCCCAACTTTGATCAGTCACATTACAGTTCCCGTGACATTTTACATAACATCCCCTGTCCCATTGATCAACTGTAATGTTGGATCCCAACTTTGATCAGTCACATTACAGTTCCTGTGACATTTTACATAGCATTCCCTGTCCCATGGATCAACTGTAATGTTGGATCTTAACTTTGACCAGTCACATTGCAGTTTCTGTAACGTTCTACTTACCATCCCCGGTACCATGGATCAAAAGGAAAGAGGACTTCTTGAACTCCTTGGCTAAATTACAAACATTAGACTCCTGAAAAAACAACACAAACCAAAATAAGAAACTGGAACTCCTAACAGATTTTAAGGCTTGAAAAGTTTTGTTAGCAAGGCTATCTAAGGGCTAAAACTTTTCCTTGATACACAAGTCCTGAGACTTTTAATACTTTAACATAAGTTTTTGAGAATTGCATGGCAAGTTGTGGCAAAGTCATGTTTGCTAACATAAATTCCACAGAAATGATTCAGTGTTAAGCTCACCCATTTTCAACCATTTTCTGTCAACACAATATACAGGTATAATATTACCTAGTCAGCCGATCCAAATCCAAAAATCCCATGTTAAAGTCCTATGTCCCATGTTAAAGGGAATATCCGGTTCTAAATAGGTCATCAGACTTATCTCCCTTATCTCTTCCGCTGACACTCCAATACTAGCCCTCCTGCAGATCTACAGAGCTGGAGGGCTAGTATTACCCTCCAGCTGTCCCACTGTCCCCATGTTAAACGCCCATCTCCCATGTTAAAGCGATTTCCCGCCAAACAAAGTAGTCTCTCTTTGATTGGGAAAGAATGAAACAAAATGACTTCATCGAAGTCAGAGGTCAACTCGATAAGCACAATTGCCGATGGTCAAGCACCTTCTTGGCAGGCTTTGACCTCAATTGGTCAAGAGTTGCGAAATAGCATATTTCGTGTTTACAGGAGGTCACCTTTCAGGAGGTCACCTGTCAATCAAGTTGAGATTAGCTCGATAAGCTCATTCCAATGATCAAAACCAAACAAGAAAACCAGTTACAAGCGAATATTTCACTTACGGGCACCAATCAAAACAAAAGAGAACAAGACCAGGCACGCCCACACACCAAGCACCAAATCAACTCAATCAAAGAACACACCCACGAGAAAGCACTCATTAGCATTCATTAGCACTAATTAGCAATATCAGGGGTCTAATTGTGTCATCAGAGCCTCATGTGGATTATCAAAACTTTTGGCTGACAGGTATAGTATTACCTAGTCAGCCGATCCAAATCCAAAAATCCCATGTTAAAGTCCTATGTCCCATGTTAAAGGGAATATCCGGTTCTAAATAGGTCATCAGACTTATCTCCCTTATCTCTTCCGCTGACACTCCAATACTAGCCCTCCTGCAGATCTACAGAGCTGGAGGGTTAGTATTACCCTCCAGCCGTCCCACTGTCCCCATGTTAAACGCCCATCTCCCATGTTAAAGCAATTTCCCGCCAAACAAAGTAGTCTCTCTTTGATTGGGAAAGAATGAAACAAAATGACGTCATTGAAGTCAGAGGTCAACTCGATAAGCACAATTGCCGATGGTCAAGCACCTTCTTGGCAGGCTTTGACCTCAATTGGTCAAGAGTTGCGAAATAGCATATTTCGTGTTTACAGGAGGTCACCTTTCAGGAGGTCACCTGTCAATCAAGTTGAGATTAGCTCGATAAGCTCATTCCAATGATCAAAACCAAACAAGAAAACCAGTTACAAGCGAATATTTCACTTACGGGCACCAATCAAAACAAAAGAGAACAAGACCAGGCACGCCCACACACCAAGCACCAAATCAACTCAATCAAAGAACACACCCACGAGAAAGCACTCATTAGCATTCATTAGCACTAATTAGCAATATCAGGGGTCTAATTGTGTCATCAGAGCCTCATGTGGATTATCAAAACTTTTGGCTGACAGGTATAGTATTACCTAGTCAGCCGATCCAAATCCAAAAATCCCATGTTAAAGTCCTATGTCCCATGTTAAAGGGAATTTTAACATTTTTGCATTTAAATATAAATGCATGGGTAGAAATTGTAGAGTAGAACAAACCTTGTAAGCTATGAAGTTGTCCTCTGGTTTGGGGGTACCCATGTAACGCTCAGTATACACACTGTCTGGAAACAACAACAACAATATCAAATTTATTTATTTATTACTATGTACTGTATGTCTGTATATGCTTAGAGTTTAACACAGTAGTTAACAATTCCTCAGTCCTAGGATCACAAGCAGTCAGTAGGTATGTGTATATATATTCTGTCTTCTTGTGGCAGGACAAGTCTATGCCGCCACTGAAGCATCATGCCGAAGACACCAGACATGACACCCCATGCATCCAGTCACATTCCTATAAATGTTCCAATAAAGTGGATGAATCAGTCAGGCTCAAAAAAATGTGTTACTTGAAAAATGCTAAATATTAGGTGAAATAAGGTATTTAATTACTGTTGTCCTGGTTACTTCGAATGCTCGTTTTCAATCCACTCAGATCAATTCCATTTTTCTGTTTTTCTGTAATGCATTTGGACAGTTGTAGTCTATTTCGTTTCCACTGGTATTGTTACAATTGTCTAGAAATTTCCATTACTGCTTTCCTTCTTCTCTGCCTGACTACAGTACTTACCATAGTATCTCCAGTCAGTGACGGGGGCCACGGAAATCCCACATTTGAACACATCTGTACCTCTGCCCAGGACGTGAGCACTGACAAACCCTCCATATGACTAACAACACCAACAACAACCATATTATTACCGGTATGATAAAAATGATTTGATGCAATCACAGAATGAATGCCACAAAGTGACATCTTACCAGATTTCCAACTCATGAAAGAAAATGCTTTTTAAGGATTTTTCAAAGAACTTTCCAAAACTTTCAAGGATAATTAAATTGATGAAGTGACATATTTTGTTATTGCATGTGACTGTTTATAACGTCACTTGTTGTCCTCTACAAGAGAGAACTCTTAACCAATCAAACAGGCATGCAACCACGGTAACCAGTGTAAATCTACAGGAAAAACTCACCAAGCCCCAAATTGCTGTCCGGCTGGAATCCACATAATGGAGTTCAGAAAACAACCTGGTAACAACAACAACAACATTCTGCATCCAGACAGGTTCTCAGAATGCAACATTTAGTTACATGTACACTAATGTAGATTTGGCAACAAAACCTAGATGAGTTTCAGTTTCACCTATATGATGATCAAATAGTACAATAAACATTATAACATATAAACATTTCGCTGCTTTGGCTTTTATCCTTGAGCATATGTACATGTAATATATTACATAATACAACAAAAGAGAAAAGACAACTAATAATACAATATAATCAGGAAAAGGGGTGAAAACGGAATGCAACCCTGGAATTATTAAAAGTCTGACTGAACAAGTTGTGCTTAGATCCTTCTCTCTATAGCTCTGAAATGAACTGTACAAAAAACAACATCATCTTTTTGGCAGAGTGCCTTAACTTTCATTCTAGATCTGCCCCTGATAGACTTAGCAAACTAATAGACTCAGCAATCCAATAGACTCAGCACTCCAATAGACTCAGCATTACACAAGACTCAGAAATCCAATAGACTCAGCACTCCAATAGACTCAGCATTACAAAAGACTCAGCAATACAATAGACTCAGCAATGCAGACTTACTTTCCTGCTGTTATCTGATCATCAATCTCCACTTTGCCCAGTCTCCTGTAAACTTTGTGCAGGAAATTATCTCCCTTTCCTCCAGTGCCTCTCCCGTCCACAGCACCATAGATTATATCCAGAGAGCTGGACAGGTACGTTTCCCAGCCAATCTGGAAATGCTCCGTCACTCGCTGTGAACCCGGGCCTCCATAGCTGTGAAACAATTTAAAACAGCTGTCCTAAACTACTACGACAACATGTTCAAAAGACTATTGTATTTTTTGTGCGTTCTTTCTTCTATGTGTGTTTCTTTTTTCATTTTTCTTTTTTGTACTTTTTAGTCTTACAATGCATTGGAACTGAATGTCAAAATGCAAAAGTTTGCAAACATTTTGCTAAAGTTACCCCTGTTTCATTTAACCTATGTATATAGCCTCTACACCAGGTCTGATACTATAATCATGATAGTCACCCTCGATTTACCTCTAATGAAATTTTTGCTGCTGGGTGTTGATTAAAAATTGAATAAAAGGATGCTGTAATTTAAAATTTGACACAAAACTGAAGAAAGCCTTTCCTTTTTCATTACTTTGTGATAAACAATGAATCTTCGCAATGATCACTTAACAACCATCATCATCAAGGAATACATCAAAATATATTGTATTTCAGACACTGAAGTAACAATGAAAATAGCAGCTCAAGTGAGATTAGAAGTCCCGACTTCGGATGTCTGGTCCCACCATTTATTCAACAACTACTTTTCAAGAATCCTTGAATGAGAATATAAACAGCTAATTAGCTCCAAGTTGCCTAACGATGTTAACCAGTATACTAAGGGTACAAACTTACACGTAGACGAGCAGTGGGTACTTCAGAACCTCCTCTTTCTTCAGCTTGGCAGGTAAGTACAGCTCTCCCCAGGTCACTGTCAACACGATATAGACACAGACACCCATGCATCAGCATTATACATGTACTTCTGTCATTGTAAAACTAAAACTATGAAGGTTAAAAGGGGCCATAGTTATTTATTGGATTTTTTGCCAGACTAAAGAAGATATCAACATTTTAAGATCAACAGAAATGTAAGAATCAGGCAAAATGTGTGACTTAGGATCCGTCCCCAATTATCCTTTTGTATCTTCTCGTTAAGTAGGAATTAGTTAAAACTTATGTGGTTTAACCAATTCAATTATTTTACGCTTTTCGCTCGAGTTGCATGTTAGACCTGCCTCAAAACAAGAACAGAACATGACATCGTTTGGGTATTAATACACCAAGAGTGTATTGTGATGTGTAACACAGACATAAGTGAACCGGTCTCCTATCGAAGAAATCAGCAAATAGTGCCTGCAACCATTGTTTTGTTTTTCAAAATGCTTGATTACAACAACAACATGCCACACGACCCGTAAAGGCTACGGATGCCGCAAGGTTGTCAAGTAAAAATGAATTGCAATGCTTATGTGCTTATATGTACTTGTCAAATTATGAAGAGTCGGTATTATTACCGGACTTGCTGACTTTTAGCTTAGCATTGGTGATCGGGAAATTTGAGGTCTATATTAGACTTTCAGTCACACATGTGAATATGCATGAGTAATCCAGGATTAGTGCACAATAGGTGCCTGGATTTCTAACTGGGTTCATTTCTATGGATTTATGTTGAAGGCCACCAGAGACGTGGAGTGCGTAATTCAGGCAAATACTGCTCAGATAGGGCGTACTGTTTTGTCTGTGACACAAAAGACTTTATGGTTATACAGTATATAAAGACTATTAAACTGTATATATTAACACAAAATATGACTTAATTTCTGTATTAATATAAAAAAGTGCAATTCTCAACATTATTTTGGTGGACATTTTTACTCTATTTTATCTAATTTTTCAGTAAATGCAAACAGAAATAGTGTATCGAAACGCTGATTTTTAAAGATATAGATTAGCCAGATGAATGCATGGATTTAGCTGATATATATAGAAAATTATCTACATAAGTGAAGTTTTAAGGTGGAAACAGAGCAAACAATATTAGGAACATAACTAGTATACATAACAGTTTATCCCAAGCTTCTGCCTTAACTTACAATCTATAACGGAGACCAAGACAAAGGCATATTTGTGAAGATCAGTCCTGACTGACACATTGACTTTCACTTATAAATAAATAGCCAAAATAGAATATGATGCAAGATGAAGAAGTTAGAATCGGCTATTGATAATATTAGATTTTTCATTAATAAATCTCAAACTAATTAAACACTGTTATACGATGGGTTACATGTTCAGGTAGATCTGCACAGACACAACACAGATATACCCAAATAACAATTCAGTAGCCTATATGACTGTTATGTATATTTTTAGTGTTTTTATGCACAGAATTGTCATGACAGGAGAGACACAGCCAATGAGATAGCGTGTATCACACTAACATTCATCACAAGCCAGCATGCACTTATATCTACTTTTCTTTCACTTTACAGACATTACGGACTGGCAAAGATTTCACTTCATTATTACTACTACCTGTAGTATATGATTCAATATAACTTATTGACCGCGAAATCCGCGAAAATTAGCTCCACGCAAAAATTAAGTGCTTCACAGTATTGCTTTGTAACTGCATTGTCACAGTTTTTGATCTGCACCACAGGCTGTCGTTTTTTTTAACACAGGTGTTTTTACTACGTTTTTCAGTCATTTTAAACGAACGACAGATAACCAAATTGTTTTTAACTCGTATTTTACATTCGTTTTCATTCTTTTAAAACGCATAAAAAATGAACAATAATTGGAGACGGTTCCTTAGTCAATGGAAAATGTGTAATTTAGTCATTAGACAAATGTGTGATTTAGTCATTGGACAAATGTGTAATTTAGTCATTGGACAAATTTCAGGTCATCTATTACAAGCTGAAGATTGATTGACATGATTGGTGTTTTACGCCGTACTCAAGAATATTTCACTTATATGACGGCAGCCAGCATTATGGTGGAGCAAAACCAGTCATACCCCAGGGGAAACCCACAACCATCTGCAGGTTGCTTGCAGATCTTCCCAGGTATGGTCAGAGATGCAGCCAGCATGAGCCAGGCTTGAACTCACAGTAACCATATTGGTTGGTGAGTGAGTGAGTGAGTGAGTGAGTGAGTGAGTGCTTGGGGTTTAACGTCGTACTCAACAACTTTTCAGTCATATGACGACGAAGGAATCCTTAGGGTGCATGTACGTGTAATGTGCCTCCTTGTTGCAGGACGGATTTCCACCGCTCTTTTATCTAGTGCTGCTTCACTGAGACGACTTACCGAATGCAAGTAAGCCGCCCTGCCCGAGCCATTATACTGATACGGGTCAACCAGTCGTTGCACTTCCTCTTAATGCTGAACGCCAAGCAAAGAAGTTACAACTTCTCTTTTAAAGTCTTAGGTGTGACTCGATCAAGGATTGATCCTGGTTCTACCGGTCCCGAAGCGTACGCTCTACCAACTGTGCTATCCGGGCCGGTACCATATTGGTGAGAGGCTGCTGTGTCAAGGCTCTTGAAAGGTCAGAGTATGGGTAATACACAGAATAGGAGTGTAAGTATATCATACCTGAGCCATCCTCTAGTTCTATCTCAAAATACTCCTTCCTCGGCATTGCTTTGTAGCTGATCCTCTCTCTGAGACCAGCATTGTCCTCCAATACTGTCACTGTAACCATAGCAACCCGACTCATTCAGAAGACAGAAGGCTACATGCCAACATGAAACTGAGTTAGCACTATCAGCTTTATTTTGTGATTTTGGTAAAAACTTTGAATGTTATTTGTCGTAGTACATGTTTCTTTTTTCAGATTTATAGTCTCATGAAATTTAGTGGAAAGATGAACGATTGCAATAATCATTTAACAACCATCGTCATCTTGGAATACATCAAAATATATTGCACTTCAGACACAGAATACACACGGTCTAGCTGAATGACAGTGCAATAACCAGAGTGTGAGAATTCCATTCAGGTAAGGTGCTCTCACCAATACCCTGTCCTGATTATCACATAAGTAGTCAAATATTTGACACCATATGTGAAAGAGCAGCTTTCAGTGTAAATGATGCACATTTTTGGAGACAAAACTACTTTGGCCAATTTCAAGGTTTCACGAAAAGTGTTATTTTATCAGTGTACACAGAATAACGACATCAGAAAATATATGCTTGAATAAACACTTTGTAAACATGCGAAAAGGTTGAAGAATTGCAGAAATGAATTTATCATGCAAAAGTCCCATTAATCCCCATGGCAGGTTGATGTGCATTCGCTTGAATTACTTCAGTCAATAGACGTGTGTTTATTGGCTGCAAGATACTGGAATATCTCCCATAAAACCCCCACTATTTTGTTGGTGAGATGTGAGACTGCACCACCGCAGTAACTGTTCAGTTGCTGATAGGGAAGGTCAGCCAGCAACCTGCGGATGGTTGTCATGATAACGATGTTTACAGTTGTTATGGTGATGAAAAATTGTGTTCAGGAGTTAGGAGTTAGGAGATCATGTATACTCACTAGTGTTGTTGACGATGGACCTCAGCATGTAGTATGGCACTCCAGGGCCCTCGCACCCCAGGATGAAGTATTTACCCGTGGAGCTAAAACTCGCACTGACATACTGACAGTTTGGGGACACGTTGCAGGACAGGCACACAATCTTACGGAATCGATTCGTGTTCGGAATACCAACACTGCAGGTATAAAACAGGCCAGATGTTGTACACTGTGTATATATATATATATATATATATATATATATATATATATATACACGTTTTTCCACAAAACTTGCCCCATAAAATCTTTTTAGGGGCACACAAAAGTTCTTCTGGTTTTAAAAATAGAATGCTTATTACTTTGATTTATTTATTTGATTGGTGTTTTACGCCGTACTCAAGTATATGATTGGTGTTTTATGCCATACTCAAGTATTTGATTGTGTTTTACGCCGTACTCAAGTATTTGATTGGAGTTTTCCGCCGTTCTCAAGAATATTTCATTTATATGGCGGCGGCCAGCATTATGGTGGGAAGAAACCCAGAGGAAGCCAGCAAGATCTGGACTTGAACTCACAGCAGGCCGCATTGGTGAGAGGCTCCCAGGTCATAGTGTCATAGTGCGCTAACCAACTGAGCCGCGGAGTTTAGGTCTAATGCAATATTATTTAAAATCAATGTGAAAATATAAATACTATCTTATTCTTGTCAAAATAGATCATGTTTGTATGCATGTATGTTTTACTCTGATTATATAAAAATAGAGAGGATTTTTGATCATGGATATATCTGCTCCTCCACAGCACTGCATATTCATCATCTTAAAATTCCCTACCAATATTGTGATCATGCACTTTGGAATGGTTCATTATGAAGAACAAATTACAACTGAAACGTCGACAGGTAAACTGACACTGCCAGAGCCAGACACACTTACCTGTACAGGTGCTTCTTTCTGGAATCTCCTCCTGTGCCCAGGTAATACCTACACAACAACAACACACATACATCTACCTACACTGACTGACTCATGGACTGATTCACTGGTGTTTAGAGTGTAGTGTAAAGTCATAACTACACGCACTTCACTTATACAGCAAGAATGGGGTTCAACAAACAATGACAATTTTAAAGACAATTAGGCGTCTCTGAACAACACCTATGTTTATCTATTTATTTGACTTATTTTATAAGCCGTACTCAAGCATATTACTATCGATCGCTACATGTATGTGTTTCCCTGCTTCTAGTTTGGCTGCATGGTGAAAATGCACTATCAGCAGCAGACAAATATATAATATATAGTGAAGTTGGCAGAATATTAATCCAACTTAAACCAAAAGCTTTTCAAACCGCGCCTTATTAGGTGAATCCAGCAAAACATCTCCTGAAAAAGTTTTAGGGGAAATACAGGGCCACCTCCGCAAAACTTCCTTTTTCTTTTTCGTAAAATATGCTGTCTGGGTTGTAGAGCCATAAGGTTATGTCACTTTCAAGAAAGTTTATAAAAAATCAATTTACTCAGCTGTGTGAAAGAAGCCCCAGTACATATACAGAGTTTTGTACATGTGTTCATAATACGAGAGACTTGGACGCCACAATGGTCCTCAACCAATGTCAATCCATGCAAATGGCCCCAGAATGCTTACTGTCACCAAAGCCACATGAACAATGACAGCGGAGGTAATGTATAAAAACATAGCAATTTTCAGTTCAATGCCGGGTTTGAACCCCCACCTCCGATGTCCCTGCCATTGAAAGTGAAGCTGCCAGAGCACACCCATATGTGTAGATAGTTCCATCTTATACTCACACTAGCTGAGCCTGACTGTCGTAACCCACAATCTCCAGGACCTCCCACGTCCCCTGGGTGAGGAAAGTCTTCTCTCCCATCTGAGGGCTCACCTGTGGAGGGTGGAAGAATACACGCAATTACAGCACACGTAGATTATTTGTTTGTTTGATCAACAGGGCTTTGGGTGATCAACAGGGCTTTGGGTGATCAACTGGGATTATCATCCCAACATTACAGGATGATAATGATCAATTTAACAGTAGACACCAGGCAGTATCTAGAGTGAGTGAGTGCTTGGGGTTTAACGTTGTAATTTACAACTTTTCAGTAATATGAGTGCATTTTTTCAGTCTTTAGAGTGTATGTAATGTGTCTCCTTGTTGCAGGACGGGTCTTCACCACATCTTTTATCTGATGCTGCTTCACTTGGACGATTTACCGAAGGCAAGTAAGCCGCCCCACGTGAGCCATTATACTGATACCAGTCATTGCACTATCCCCTTAATGCTGAACGCCAAGCCAGGAAGCTACAACTTTCTCGTTTAAGGTCTTCAGTGTAACCCAACCCAGGATCTATCCACCCCGGAAGAGGGCAGCATCTTGAGAAACAGTGACAAGCTCCTCATAAACACAAGTCTCTGAGAACAAGAAAGTCTCAAGCTTGAACTCTTTTACTAGTAGAGGTAGAAAAAGCCCAATTGTGTCATGTGACCTGTCAAAAATGCTAGGCAACAATTTTTTTTATCACATTTACTATAACATGGGCGTCTGAAAAAAATACACAAAAAGAATTTAGAGTAGAATTGAGGAGCTGAATGTATGCTCTTCGAGGAAAGAGGTGTAATTTGGAGCACGTTGAAACAGGAAAATTAACGTCAATTAAAGTTGAATGACATTTTTCGTAAGTCACATGATACCATAAAACTATTTTTACCTTTTGTGACAAAAGAGTTCCATCTCAAAACTCTTCCATTAATCACCATCGGAGGGATTATAAAACTACCAGTATGACATCATGTGTCTGTTACTGGGGAAGCTTCTCTTTGTAATTCTTCCTTCTTAGAAAGAAGCAAATGTGACCGCAGTGACATGACTTACTGATGAGGTTACCATGGCGACATGTTTGTAGTATCCTGCACCAGCGTATCTTTGAGGTAGAATAATGAAATACTTGTTGCCGTCGTCTGAGTACAGCGGAGGGGCAAACTGCAGAAATACAGAAAACAGGGATGAGAAAGGTAAATCTCCATCATCACATATTTCTACTTTCCAGGACAATTGTCATTTGAAGACTGTGAAGCAGATTTAGACAACAGAATTATATTCATTGCATGATCTATAAACAATCAATGTATTCTCCTGTTTCAGTACAAAACTCCATGATCTATCTACTGCAAATTTTCTGAACAGAACTCATTCTAACTTACCAATTCTAGCCAGCCACCATGGCCATATTCTTCCAAGTTCTGAAAAGACATTAAAAAATAAAAATTCAAGAACAACCGTCTAAACCCCTCACAATTAGAATGTTAAAAAAGTGTATTTTTTCTTGAATCATATGAAAGATGACATTCCCAAAATGGAAATAGCCAATAAGGAAGTCTGTTACATTACTGTTTACATAAACTGTCATTAACCAATGACAGCTACTGTATTAAAACACAGTTTCAGCCAATCAGCAGCTGCCTTACCTTATTACACTGACCAGTCACAGCACTGCACACAGTGATGATGGAGTAATTCTGAGGTCTGTTCAACCACAGCACCATCACATAATTGTCATCCCGCCAAGACACAGCTGTGAAATAGTGATCTCTGAAGATAAGAACAATAGTGTTATTTATTTATATGATTCATGTTTTACTCAAGAAAACATTATTTCTTGCTTTGGGAGACTCCCAAGTCATTCTGCTACGCTGGCATGCTAATTACCATCAGGTCATGGAAGACTAAGAACTTACGAATGTTATGTTTGAATGAATGAATGATTACTGGGTTTAAAGCCACACTGGCAGTATTTCAGCCATATTATGGCGAGACAATCATTTTCTATGACTAAGCGATAATATGCAAAATCAGAGCAATAAGGAGATATTTTTAGAACTAGCCTAAAAAAAATTAAATAAAATTTAAAAAAAAAAAGAAAAAAAAAACATATCAAATATAATTTGCATACAACACTGTTATATGCTTAATAATATCTTTAAATACCAAACTACAGCATTGCCATCAACACAGAATATGGTCCTGGGCTAAGTTTAAATATACAAGCCCGAAGGACTCATTTCATTCAATAGACCCAAACAAGAGAGCTTGTCAGTTGATTTCCACAAGAAGCTTGTCCAGCACGTATACAGGGATAAGCTCCTGTTCTTTTCAGCAGAGACGCCACGGTGGACACTGGGTCTGATTGACAGTTAATACACATCTGTAGTTGGTTTATGCGAGAAAGCCTGTGTTCTACTGATCACAACTAGAACACTGTCTGGCTATGCTTTATTGGCAAACAACTGACTGTAAACTTTCCATCAATTCAAAAATGGAAAACACTATTCGCAGTCATTTCTCTCAAAATGGCCATCACAAACGGGAGTTTTTCTTTTTTCCAAAGGACCCCAGGATACTTTTGAGTTGATGATGTATAGCTACATCTATATTTGCTCAACCTTCAGTTTACAAGCATGCAATACAAAGTTTTATTTTATTCAATGCACTGGTCAAACATCTCACAAAAGATCACCATTAAAAATTATTTCTTCACGTAACTCTAACTACCCGCCAAGAAGGTCTCCATTTTTCAGTGTATAAAGTCATATCTAATCGATGTATCCACTGATGATGATTGAAATCTCTCAATGCATTGTACCATAAATATGTTGTGTCTTTGTTTATCTATTTGATTGCTGTTTAGTGTTGTACTCACTTATACAACATTATTATATTTAGAATATTTCACTTATATCACGGTGGCCAACATTAGGGTGGGAGGAAACCGTGCAGATGGTGTGTCTTTGTGAAAAATCAGTCAACGCATAATACTAAGCTCTAACTAGTTAGCCATTCCCTTTCGGTTGGATAGCTCAGCAGGAAGAGCGTTGGGGCTAGACAACGCCTTAAATTGTGGTTCTGATTGTCCCTTGAGCCAGTATTTTTGCTGGTATACCAAACCAGATATCCAAATGTCTTTTTTCGAGACAGAAAAATTTGTTCATTTCCATTGCATTTTGCCTTTAAATGCAAAATTTTACTGAAAAAGTCCAAGCACACACAACAACAAAAATTTGCATCGACCTATCCAAATTTTCCATATTACATAGGTTTGTGTGAAAACACCATTTTCTTCAAGAATGTAACAATCTGGAAGGTCTTACTTGTCAGCAAATTCAGGTGGAACCATGAGGGTAACAGGCATGCCCAGAGGGTCCCCGATTTTCACAACCTTCAGGGAGAACTTAGGGTTTGCATAACCAGGCTGTAAACAAAACAGGGAATCATATCAGGGCCCCTGGGAAAAAATTATCAGTGATAGAATTGGTTTTATTTGTATTCTTTCTTCACAATGATCTTCTGCTTGTTTCACATGTATACCTATCACACATTGGCAGTAACCATCTTGGCTGGTTTGTAAACAGAGCTCAGGGGAAATAACTCAATCAATTACATCATGTATGTTAACTGCAGAAAACAAAATCCTGGTAAAGATTTATTTATATGTTTGACTGGTGGTTCTAGGCATACTCAACAATATTTCACTCATTCAACAGCTGCCAGCATTATGGTGGGAAGAAACCGGGCAGACTCCACGGGGAACCCACAACCCTTTGCAGGGCCCAGTAGAGAAGGCAGTCAACAAAATTAACATGTAGACATAATTTCTCATCTTTCGAAAGTCATACGAAACAAAAAAAAAAACAAAGAAAGTGGAAATGCAACTGATATATAACTTAATTGCACGGTACCTTAACCAGACAAAAACCTCAAATCCCATCAGGGCAGACAACTCTGTCATTAAGGGAGGTAACTCTGACTTACCTTAGGATAAGCTATCCTCTTGATGTCTCCATACACATTAGCCATCTTTCCATACACAGGATAGCTGTACTTGGGCACCATGGTGTCATTGAATACGGCGTAGCAGAGATAAGTGCCATGGGTGGACCACCAGAAGGCATGGTCACTGGACAGGATTTCCTCTGCAAAATATACATGAACTTCCCAAATAAAATTAAACACAGACCTACAGTGTAGATTTCTCAAGTGATTTCCATCTAAAAAGCAAACAGTCAGGAGGTGAATTTTATTTTATATTTCTGGAACAGTTAAACTTTGTTGGTGTTGTTTTCCTTTCTTGCATTAACATTCAATGGACAAGTTTTCGGTAAGGGTTAGTGGTATACCCACACATTCTGGTCTTCTCCACCCATAAACTTGGGAACCATCATATACAGGGCAGGATCCAGGGGAAACCATCCGCGGTTGCTAGCTGATCTTCCCACGTACCCCTGGACACATTGACTTCATGAGCTCGCACATATGCGATTTTGTTTGTGTGTAATGCATAACCCACTTAGGCTTAGACTTATATATCCAGAAGTGTGGCCTGACACACATTTGATCTGTTCAACTCAGTCTGTGGTAGACAACTAGGGAGAGAACCCAATCTGAGGTAGGGAGCCAAGGGAGACAACCCAGTCTGTGGTAGAAAACTAAGGGAGAGGACCCAATCTGAGGTAGGGAGACAGCCCAATCTGTGGTAGACAATGAAAGGGAGAGAACCAACCCTCGTAAATCCAGTCCGGAATCCCGTTGAAGATCTCCTCGGGAAGGCCATCAGTTGTAATGGCCTGTGGAGAACCATCCACCTCCTTCTGGTAGAACAAATTGTTGCCTTCCACAAACACCTGTTGTATGGAACATAAATGACAGATCAGAAGGCAGCCGTGTTGACAAGGGTACCTCAGACCACAACACTATTTCAGCAGGTTCATTTTGGCCACCTTTTATGTCCCATAATTTGCCAACACATTGAGATATTGAGGAACTATACACATTAGGCTAAACATGCAATTTAATAACAAGATAACTGATTGAATAAGGTGACATATCAAATCACAGTTTTCAACATCAGTTTAATCAAAATGAACAAATGTATTTGAATTTCTAAATCCTCTTGGTTGGGCATTTTTGGCTCCAAATTGGGCACTTATTCTGATATGTGGATGCAGATAGGTACAGCCTACAAGCAGACAGCCTGGCAGACTGAATATCCCACATGTACGCAGACAAACACACAGACACACAGCCTGGCAGCTTGTCAGGCTGGTAGACCATATGTCCCATATATACACAGACAGACACACAGACACACAGACACACTGACACACAAAAACACAGCCTTTCAGCTTGTCAGGCTGGTAGACCATAAGTCCCATATATACACAGACAGACACACAGACACACCGACAGACAACCTGGCAGCTTGACAGGCTGGTTGACCATATGTCCCATATATACGCAGACAGACACACAGACACACAGACAGACAACCTGGCCGCTTGACAGGCTGGTAGATCATACGTCCCATATATACGCAGACAGACACACAGACACACAGACACACCGACAGACAGCCTGGCAGCTTGTCAGGCTGGTAGACCATACGTCCCATATATACGCAGACAGACACACAGACACACCGACACACCAACAGACAGTCTGGCAGCCTGTCAGGCTGGTAGACCATACGTCCCATATATACACAGACAGACACACCGACAGACAGCCTGGCAGCTTGTCAGGCTGGTAGACCATACGTCCCATATATATGCAGACAGACACACCGACACACCAACAGACAGTCTGGCACCTTGACAGGCTGGTAGACCATACGTCCCATATATACACAGACAGACACACAGACACACCGACAGACAGTCTGGCAGCCTGTCAGGCTGGTAGACCATACATCCCATATATACACAGACAGACACACCAACAGACAGCCTGGCTGCTTGACAGGCTGGTAGACCATACGTCCCATATATACGCAGACAGACACACAGACACACCGACAGACAGCCTGGCAGCTTGACAGGCTGGTAGACCATACGTCCCATATATACACAGACAGACACACAGACACACAGACAGACATCCTGGCCGCTTGACAGGCTGGTAGACGATACGTCCCATATATACACAGACAGACACACAGACACACAGACAGACATCCTGGCCGCTTGACAGGCTGGTAGACCATACGTTCCATATATACACAGACAGACACACAGACACACAGACAGACAGCCTGGCAGTTTGTCAGGCTGGTAGACCATACGTCCCATATATACACAGACAGACACACAGACACACAGACAGACAGCCTGGCAGTTTGTCAGGCTGGTAGACCATACGTCCCATATATACACAGACAGACACACCAACAGACAGCCTGGCTGCTTGACAGGCTGGTAGACCATATGTCCCATATATACGCAGACAGACACACAGACACACAGACAGACAGCCTGGCAGCTTGACAGGCTGGTAGACCATATGTCCCATATATACGCAGACAGACACACAGACACACCGACAGACAGCCTGGCTGCTTGACAGGCTGGTAGACCATATGTCCCATATATACGCAGACAGACACACAGACAGACAGACACACCGACAGACAGCCTGGTCGCTTGACAGGCTGGTAGACCATACGTCCCATATATACACAGACAGACACACAGACACACCGACAGACAGCCTGGCAGCTTGACAGGCTGGTAGACCATACGTCCCATATATACGCAGACAGACACACAGACACACAGACAGACAGCCTGGCCGCTTGTCAGGCTGGTAGACCATACGTCCCATATATACGCAGACAGACATAAAAACACACAGAGAGCCTGGCCGCTTGACAGGCTGGTAGACCATATGTCCCATATATACGCAGACAGACACACAGACACACCGACAGACAGCCTGGCTGCTTGACAGGCTGGTAGACCATATGTCCCATATATACGCAGACAGACACACAGACACGCCGACAGACAGCCTGGCAGCTTGTCAGGCTGGTAGGCCATACGTCCCAAATATACACAGATAGACACACAGACACACAGATCGTACGTCACACATATACAGGCAGACAGACAAACAAACACTTACCAAACCATGACCTCTAGGAGACCACTCTGCATACTGGAGATATTCTGCATTCTGAAGATGCCTCTTTACCCTGAAAACAAAACACAGAGGTGGTGTATAACAAGCACAAATTCACAAAAGTTTTCGCATAACAAGCACAAATGGTCCGCACATCTTCATGACAATATCCAAGTTCAAGCTGGTTCTGTAGTCTCTCTATAAATTAGGCAAACAGTGCATATGCACACGTACCAAGCTGGTTCTGTAGTCCCTCTACAAATCAGGCAAACAGTGCATATACACACGTACCAAGCTGGTTCTGTAGTCCCTCTATAAATCAGCCCAACAGTGCATATACACATGTACCAAGCTGGTTCTGTAGTCTCTCTATAAATCAGCCCAACAATGCATATGCACACGTACCAAGCTGGTTCCGTAGTCCCTCTATAAATCAGCCCAACAGTGCATATACACACGTACCAAGCTGGTTCTGTAGTCTCTCTATAAATCAGCCCAACAGTGCATATACACACGTACCAAGCTGGTTCTGTAGTCCCTCTATAAATCAGCCGAATGGTGCATATACACACGTACCAAGCTGGTTCTGTAGTCTCTCTATAAATCAGCCCAAAGGTGCATATACACACGTACCAAGCTGGTCCTTTAGTCTCTCTATAAATCAGCCCAATGGTGCATATACACACATACCAAGCTGGTTCTGTAGTCTCTCTATAAATCAGCCCAACAGTGCATATACACACGTACCAAGCTGGTTCTGTAGTCTCTCTATAAATCAGCCCAAAGGTGCATATACACACGTACCAAGCTGGTCCTTTAGTCTCTCTATAAATCAGCCCAACAGTGCATATACACACGTACCAAGCTGGTTCTTTAGTCTCTCTATAAATCAGGCAAACGGTGCTTATACACACGTACCAAGCTGGTTCTGTAGTCTCTCTATAAATCAGCCCAACAGTGCATATACACACGTACCAAGCTGGTTCTGTACTCTCTATAAATCAGCCCAAAGGTGCATATACACACGTACCAAGCTGGTCCTTTAGTCTCTCTATAAATCAGCCCAACAGTGCATATACACACGTACCAAGCTGGTTCTGTAGTCCCTCTATAAATCAGGCAAACGGTGCTTATACACACGTACCAAGCTGGTTCTGTAGTCCCTCTATAAATCAGCCCAACAGTGCATATACACACGTACCAAGCTGGTTCTGTAGTCCCTCTATAAATCAGCCCAACAGTGCATATACACACGTACCAAGCTGGTTCTGTAGTCCCTCTATAAATCAGCCCAACAGTGCATATACACACGTACCAAGCTGGTTCTGTAGTCTCTCTATAAATCAGCCCAACAGTGCATATACACATGCACCAAGCTGGTTCTGTAGTCTCTCTATAAATCAGCCCAACAGTTCAGATACACACGTACCAAGCTGGTTCTGTAGTCTATCTATAAATCAGCCCAACAGTGCATATGCCAGTTTGGTTCTAAATTTCAACGCTTTTCCAGGCCCAAAAACAAAAGCCCCTGATTTTCAAGGCTTTTATAGGCTGAAAAGTTAGTTCCAATTTTCGGGGTCTTTAAGGTTTTCAAGGCCTTGTATGAATGTATAAATGCATGTATGTCTTGGGGTTTTACATAGCACTAAACACAATTTTAGTTTATTTATTTATTTATTTGATTGGTGTTTTACGCCGTACTCAAGAATATTTCACTTATACGACGGCGGCCAGCATTATGGTGGGAGGAAACCAGGCAGAACCCGCAGGAAACCCAAGACCATCTGCAGGTTGCTTCCCACATAGGGCCAGAGAAGAGGCCAGCATGAGTTGGACTTGAACTGACACCGAGACCAAATTGGTGAGAGGCTCCTGGGTCATTATGCCACGCTAGCGCACTAACCGACTCAGCCACGGAGGCCCCTTAAATTTTTAGCCATTAACGACGAGTAATGAGTTATTAGGCGTGTGTACATATACTGTGTGCCCAGCCACACTATACTGACACCAGGGTAACAAGTCCTGTTTGCTTGCTCTAACGTCTCAGTGCCGAGTGCCCAGTTCCAGGCGAGCCAGCAACAAGTACCATTTTATAGTCTTATGACCCTATCAGGAGTTGATCTCAGGACTGCCGACTGGTCCTGTATGAAGCTTGGCATCCCATGCATCTTGGCCTGATAGTCATTACATCTGTGAGTGTATTCATGAAAGCCCAGAGTTTATAGATACCTTGTGGCCACCTCATAGATCAAGTAGGATGCATGGAAGGTGTGGCGGTAATTCTGAAAATTCAAAACAAAACAAAACACTATAATATTGTGACGTTTCTCTTTCTTTCTAGAACAGTCTATGATTCCCAGTCCTTTCAAGGGTCACTAAGAGTTTAGGTGACACCAATTCTACTTTGTGTTTAACTGATGAGTCAAGTCTAAATCTAGATTTGGTAGCAAGGTTTCCACAGAGCTCACCTGTAGAAGATACATAAATGCCAAACTTCAGCTCAACACATCAAGAACTGAAGTTGTTAATTTTGTCATACCTGCATACAATATTTGATATCCACAAAGCGAAGGAACGATGGAATATCCCCCTCATATGTGTAAACCCTGAGCTCAATTCCTGCAGTACTTATCAAGATAACATAAACATTTTGTTAAACATTGTCTCCCCTGTTATTGGATGCCAAGACAGATGCTCAGGTTCAACATAAGCCTACAATGGAATAAAAATAAAACTGAAATTCCCCGTTTTATTTGGTCTGATTTTCAAGTTTTCATAATTTTCCTCATTTTCAAGGCTTTCTGATCCGTAAATACCTCTTTAACAGGAAAATCTGTCAATATCATATATACTGTATCCTACAAGTTCTAAAAATTAGATGTTTTTGAAGATTTATCTGATTTTTTTTACCTTTTTTTGTGGAAAACAATGAATACATATTTTGTTGGCTTGAACATCGTCCCAATTACAACACAAGTCATTAAAACATACATGTATGATGATGAAAAATAAACTACTTAGTAAAACTTTTCCATGGGTGACGTACAGATATGTTCACCAAACTGAGATTGTGCAAACGGCCAATAAGGGCGAGAGGGAGGAAACCTAAAAATTTCCTGTGAGATTTCCAGGATTAAAACCACAATTTTGCGTATCCTAGCAACTGAGAGACTAGCCCCTTTAACCAAAAAGCCACGACTTGTTCCCACTAGAGTGCTCATTATTAGACCACTACATTATTAGACCACTACATTATTAGACCACTACAAATGCAGCACTTACATGCATGACATCATACGCGATAAGGACGTATTTCCTGTCATTTGACACAGAATATTTGTATGAATCCAGTTGTATCTGTCAACAAGAAAACATGTGCTTGAATGTTTATCACCGTGCTACAAAAACATGCATATCCAGTCGGATAAGACATTAATATGACTCCACACCCATTTGACGGGAGTTCAAATCCAGAACATGGATCCTCTCCGGTACGTTTGCCAGCAACCTACGGATGGTCGTCGGTAGAGCCTGATTTCCTCTCATCATATTGCTGGTCGCCATCGTATAAGTGAAATATTCTTCAGGACAGCATAAATATCCACTCTAATAAATAAATAAATAAACTATGCTGAGGCAAAAGCTTGCCAATTATTGTATTATCGTTTACGTCCATTAACAACTCCACACTAAAATAACCTCATTCGATCATTATCTGGGGATTTACATGTACAAATGCTTGTTTTCTTGTCTTTACTGTGGACTAAGGAAATATTCTTGTCTTCATAATTTTCAATAATGAACACAAAAAAGCAACAAAATAATCATAATCAGCCCACCCTTCTCAGACAGATCATTATCGGTCAGTTCAGATATTCTTTTCACAAATATTTATAATGTGGCTAATGTAAAAAAAGAGTGATTTTAAACACAAAATTAACAAAATTTTAAAAAATACAAACTTTAGGGTAGGTATCTCTTTTTTTTTTATTATTGGAGGACTGGGCAGGCATTTAATTTTGGAACACATTTAATTTTGCCATTTTTTTTTTCTTCACGTTTGACATAATCTGAGACAGACTGATGAACTCACAAATGTTGAGTTGTCAATGATGAGTTTACTGCTGTTGTGAGCGGCATCGTACTCCATAATGGCGCCGTCATCATTTCGGTAAATGAATTTATCCTCCCCTGGAAAAAAAAATGAAACCATGAATTCAGACAAAAACCAAAAGTCTCTGTCACTGCGTTTGAACATCTTCAGTCAGTTTTCTGAGAAAACATCTTCACCAACGAGGTGGTGCATCTCAGAACATCAACAGACATGTACATACACGGTATATGGGTCAGCTACAGCTTTATAGGGATACAGAAGCAATTCTGATTGGCTGGTGTCAAGAGATAGGCAAGTCCAGCCTATGCCTTACCTAAGCTGACTTTTCGGTATGGTAAATTTATTCAAGTGTAACCAAGCCAGCAAGATTTAACCCTAGAAATCCTATCTCTAGTGTCAACCAATCAGTGTTGATTCTGTACCCCATGATGCCCTCATGATGTGACCTTATAAGATGGCGTGATCTTCCTCTGAGACTCAGGCATGTTTTGTGTATATACATGCAAATGTGTGCTTTAAAAGTGCTGTTTCGTTATTTCTTCAAGCTGTAATGAAATTATTTGTTTTACTTTAGTAACTTCAACCATGAAGTTGGCAATAAAGCTGCAAGACTCTTTAAGCCATACTCAAGCATATTTCACTGATACAGCAGTGGCCAGTATTATGGATTGGGGGAAACTGGGTTGAACCTGAGCACAAATTTAACACATTGCACATGTCTACATGGCAAATGACCTGAGCTTTCACCCATGACCTAAGTTGCTTATGATCCCTCAATAGGAAACTTGTGTTAACCACAGGAAGGTGTCTTAAGGATTGTTTGGAAGGTGGGATGATATCCTTGTAGACAAATGTAAGTTTCAGAGCCAGAAGCTATGTTTAATGTCCTTTTATATTTGCCTCCAATACTGAACATTTATGCATCAACTTTCTGGCTATTTACCATAAATCCATTTCAATAACAGTTTGGACTTACCTGGTATCCACTCCACAGTAAAATCTTTAGGCTTGTAATCACTGCTGAAAAATTCGTCAAGTGTGAACTGTTCTCCGTAGTCTTCTTCAAAATCAGCTGTGTGAGAACAAGTGATATCAGAGGTAAAGGTAACATGTTACAAGTCTGGGAATAAGTGATATCAGGTGTAAAAGTAACAAGTTCCAAGTGTGAGAACAAAGTGATTAACAGGTGTAAATAACAGGTCGCATGAATGATTTCTTGTTTTTTTTGATTGGTTTTTTACGCCGTACTCAAGAATATTTCACTTATACGACGGCAGCCAGCATTATGGTGGGTGGAAACCGGGCAGAGCCCGGGGGAAACCCACAACCATCCTCACGTTGCTGACAGACCTTCCCACTTACGGCCAGAGAGGAAGCCAGCATGAGCTGGACTTGAACTCACAGCGACGGCATGGGTGAGAGGCTCCTGGGTCATTACGCTGCGCTAGCGCGCTAACCGACTGAGCCACGGAGGCCCCCACATGAATGAGAAATGCCATCAGGTGTAAAAGTAAGATGTTACAAGTGTGGGAACAGGTGATATTAGGTGTAAACGTAGCATGTTACAAGTGTGAGAACAAGTGATTAACAGGTGTAAATTTAACACGTTACAAGTGTGAGAACAAGTAATATCAGAGGTAAAAATTAAGGTGTTACAAGTGTGAGAACAAGTGATACAAGTGTGTAAACTTAACAGGTTAAATGAATGAGAAGTGATATCAAGTGTACAAGTAACATGTCACAAGTGTGAGAACAAGTAATCAACAGGTGTAAATGTAACATGTTACAACCGTGGGAAGAAGTGATATCAGATGCAAAAGTAACATATTACAAGTATAGGAACAAGTGATGAACAGGTGTAAACATAGTAAGTTAGACAAATGAGAACACTTGAAATCAGGTGTAAATGTAACAACTTACATGTTTGTTACCTGTGATTAACAGGTCACAAAGGTGTATCATGGCAGTGGATATGGTGTATCGCGACAGTGACAATGCTAAATCACAACAGTGACTATGGAGTATCACAGCAGTGAAAATGGTGTATCACAGCAGTGGCTATGGTGTATCACAAAAGTGACTATGGAGTATCACAGCAGTGACTATGGTGTATCACAGCAGTAGCTAAGGTGTATCACAGCAGTGACTATGCTGTATCATGGCAGTGGCTATGGTGTACCATAACAGTGACTATGGTGTATCACAACAGTGACTATGGTTTATCATAACAGTGACAATGGAGTATCACAGCAGTGACTATGGTGTATCACAGCAGTGGCTATGGTGTATCACAAAAGTGACTATGGAGTATCACAGCAGTGACTATGGTGTATCACAGCAGTAGCTAAGGTGTATCACAGCAGTGACTACGCTGTATCATGGCAGTGGCTATGGTGTACCATAACAGTGACTATGGTGTATCACAACAGTGACTATGGTTTATCATAGCAGTGACTATGGAGTATCACAGCTGTGACTATGGTTTATCACAACAGTGACAATGGAGTATCACAGCAGTGACTATGGAGTATCATAACAGTGACTATGGTGTACCACAGCTGGGACAATGAAGTATCACAGCAGTGACTATGGAATATCACAGCAGTGGCTATGGTGTATCAAGACAGTGTCTATGGTGTATCACAACAGTGACTATGGTGTATCACAGTGAGTATGGTGTATCACAGTGAGTATAGTGTATCACCAGCAGTGATTATGTAGTATGACACAAACATGACTTACGTGGAGAGACGAGTATCATAGCAGTGACTATGGTGTGTCACAGTCAGTATGGTGTATCACAGTGAGTATAGTGTATCACAGCAGTGACTAAATAGTATGACACAAACATGACTTATGTGGAGAGACGAGTATCACAGCAGTGACTATGGTGTGTCATAGTGACTATGGTGTATCACAGTGAGTATAGTGTATCACAGCAATGACTAAATAGTATGACACAAACATAACTTACGTGGAGAGACGAGTATCACAGCAGTGACTATGGTGTGTCACAGTCAGTATGGTGTATCACAGTGAGTATAGTGTATCACAGCAGTGACTAAATAGTATGACACAAACATGACTTATGTGGAGAGACGAGTAATACAGCAGTGACTATGGTGTGTCACAGTGAGTATAGTGTATCACAGTGAGTATAGTGTATCACAGCAGTGACTAAATAGTATGACACAAACATGACTTACGTGGAGAGACGAGTATCACAGCAGTGACTATGGTGTGTCACAGTGACTATGGTGTATCACAGTGAGTATAGTGTATCACAGCAGTGACTAAATAGTATGACACAAACATGACTTACGCGGAGAGACGAGTATCACAGCAGTGACTATGGTGTGTCACAGTGAGTATGGTGTATCACAGTGAGTATAGTGTATCACAGCAGTGACTAAATAGTATGACACAAACATGACTTACGCGGAGAGACGAGTATCACAGCAGTGACTATGGTGTGTCACAGTGACTATGGTGTATCACAGTGAGTATAGTGTATCACAGCAGTGACTAAATAGTATGACACAAACATGACTTACGTGGAGAGACGAGTATCACAGCAGTGACTATGGTGTGTCACAGTCAGTATGGTGTATCACAGTGAGTATAGTGTATCACAGCAATGACTAAATAGTATGACACAAACATGACTTACGTGGAGAGACAAGTATCACA